>NW_027413937.1:600000-890450 GCF_048773025.1 Camelus bactrianus | reverse complement strand
TACACTGCTAATGATAGCCTAAAATTTAATTTAAAGTCAGTCCTGAAACTGTGTAATGGTTAAGGATTGAGTTTCTATCCTCATCCACATGTTTAAAGAATCTTCTGTATTGGCTATCTCTAACCAAATTAGTGGGAATGGGAGAGGGCGGGGAACAGCTCACTAAGAATCTACTCATCTATAGTCCTTTTATCTTTTCATTTAGAAGGGTAAGCTACTGAATGTCATATATATAATGCGGTACATAAAATGTGATAAATGCTGCACCTAACACACAAAGTCTACAATAGACCATAGATCTACAAAGGACTGTGATCTATGGATCAGAACTAGCAGAGTTAACATCAACCCAGTTCCTAGCAAACGTTGCTAACTTATGGCCATAGCTATCATTTCAGGCCCAATACCCCCTTTATAAAAGCAAATATTGTGTAGACCCCCTTCCCTTCCAAACGAGGCACTCTATCTTCAACTATAATTTTTAAGTAAATTTAAATCAATTTAGAATAATGGAATATATGTTATTGTACATTCATAACTATACTATATTCCTATTCCTACACCCCTCTTAATTATAATAAGTAAGTTAGGATCAGGGAAAGCAATATGAGAAATTATCCCACACGGGAAGTTCAGGAAAAATGAAAGAGCAAAGGCAGAGATGGACTCTCAGCTACTAGCAGGCCAGTTTTCTCTGTAGACGATCACAGACAAAGGGGGAAAAATACTTAACTGGAGTATGTATAACATGCTAAGATAAATTACAATCTGTCAATGTTGACCAAGAGTGAGGAAGTTTGATATTCCTGTGAATGAGCTATTTATAAACGTACTTATAAACCAATTCAGTGTGTTATGACACGAGTTAAGAGTGCCAATGAAGTGCCCTGGAAACATTTCATCCCAGAGCCAGCCACATGTCCAAAGATGCATTCAGTCTGTGGTGGGAAAGAAAAGTGGGCCGGGGGCTCCAGATGAGGGGAGCCGTGTAGCAACTTGGGGCAAGGACGCAGATGCCAAAGCTGGGCCTGTCCGACAGGGAGCTCAGGAGGGACTCAGCTGCTGCTTTGGGAGGTGGCAGGAGGTGGGGGGAGGGGATAGCCCGACCCTGGCTCCTGAAGCACCCCTCCCCTCCCTTCCTACTTGGGTCCCACACAGCGCCCCTCACTGCATCCTGCCTTGGCCTACCTGTGCCCCACATACACCCCGATGCTTCCCTCCCCGTTGCCTGAGCCCGAGCCTCCCTGCCTGCCTTCGACCATCCCCAGTACCCCCATCGTGCCGTGACCTACCTGCACCTGGGGCTCCATCCTGCTTCCCTGCTGGGGACTGGCCTTCTTGGACATGTGCGTCTCCTGGCAAGCTCTGGAGCCCTGAAGTACCTGAAATAACCTTAAGTTCAGGAAAAGAATAAAGCTCAATGATAAAGAAAATCTCTATCATTTTATTCATTGAATCATGTTGTTTATGTTTACATATAAAGTATGCATATCTGTGTGCATATGCATGGCTATATTTTGGGTTTTTATGTAATAAAATTACATATTAACATTTTATTTCTTTAAAACATTGACGCATTGTGGCAAAACGTTAGCATTTAAAAATCTTTCTTTTCAGAAATCAGATCGTATACAAATGCTTGAAGTTTCTTTTTCACCTTTCCTTTATCCCATTCCCTTCTTTGCATCCAAAGAGGTAACCGTTATCCTGAAGTCAGTGTTGTTTTACTTTCCCAGCTGTTTTTTTTTTTTCGCCAGTCCCGCGGCCTGGGGAGGGTGGGGCTCCGGCGAAAGGACGAGGGGCGGGTTCCCCTCCCGATCTCAGAGAAGCTCCCAAAAGGGCAGCGGCGTGCCCACCTGCCGCCACCTCGGGCGGCCGCGAACCATTCAAATCGCCCGCGCCAAGAGGTACCCGGCGCTCGCGATTGGCTGAGCCGGACCAGCGCCCCTGGGCGGGGCCGGCCCCCTCGCAGCGGCCGCGGGTCCCGCCCCCACGCAGGGGCCGCGGGTCCCGCCCCGCTGGTGCGCATGCGCGCAGTCCCCAGAGGAAAGAGTCTGCGCACACCCCCGCCCGGCCTCCGACTCGCGCCGCGGCTCCCTCCCCTGTCCGCGGAGGCTTGTCGGCTCGGCGAGACAGCAAGAGCTGCGGCCGGCAGGGGGCTGTGCGGACCCAAGGCGGCTGCGGTGGCGCCGGCCTGTGGAAAATGCCACCAGGCGGCGCTTCGGTTCGTTGCTCGTGTGACGGCCGTTCCCCGCCCCCCCATCCCTGAACCCCCTGCGACCGCCGGGGAAGAACCGGCCCGCGCAGTGAGTACCGCACCGAGACGCTTCGGCGGGAACGAGGCCGACGGCCGGCTGTGCCGGTTGCGCCCCTGAGGTGAGTGCGGGCTGCGGCGGCGGCGGCGGCGGCGGCGGCGGCGGCGGCGGCGGCAGGGCGCGGGGCGCGTGAAGGACGGGGGTTGCGGCGGCTGCCACCCCGGGTCCCCGCGGCGGAGGGAGGCCGCGCGGGCCTCTGCGGGGCGGGGAGGGCCGGCGCCGTCAGTGTTTAGTCTCAGCTATTCTGATGTCTAGTTTTGTGCCCTTTGCTATGTCCAATCCTATATGAATTTCTGTTTTTATCTGATCGCATGGGACTAGCCCAGTGGTTCTCCAATTGGCTGGACATTCAAATTGCTTGGAAAACTTTTTAAAAACATAGGGGCCTGCAGCCTTCCCCAGACAAGTTAATTCAGAATTTCTGAAGGTGGGGCTGAGGCATTAGTATTTTCTTAAGCTCCCTGTGTGATTATAATGAGTCCAACAATCACTCCCAACTCTAATAAAACGTTCTGACATTTTATAAAACTTGCCGATTGAGAACCTCAGCATGTGTTTCAAATGAGTTCAGAGGAGAGAGTTTCCAGTGTTAGGTGTTGGTGTTTGTTCTATCAGTTGCATTCACAATGTAGGCTGACAAGGGGAAAAAAAAAACAAAACAACAACAAGAAAAAAAAATTCAAAGGGAAGGTAGACAGGCCGTGCAAAGGAGAGCTCAATCACAGAAGAGCTGTCTCCAGGAGACCAAAGTCATGCTCTTTCACATTCTAAGTGATTGGTTTGTGCAGTGAACCAAATCTGAGCAGTTCCAATGTTTGAAAATGTAATGACTTACATAGAAATACTAATATACCCTTCAAGGTCATGAAACAGTTCCTTGGCCTTAGGAAACGTGTAACTTCTGTGAGCTCATGTAGGTCAATTTGATGGGCCTCTTATAACCTTAAGATTCATCTTGCTCCTTATCTTTCCTCTGCATGAAAATATGTTAATACCAGCTTTGGAATCAAATCAATTCTTTTCTTTTTAAATCTGCCTTTTTAAAAGTTCCTCTGTATTTGCAGAATTACCAAGGAGTTGTTAAAAATTACCGTATTTTCTACCTCTGCATGAAATTAAGCAAAGACCGAAGTACGAAAAGGTCATCGAAACAAGAGACTATAAAAGAAACCTGAGAATAGCGGTACACTGCTAATGATAGCCTAAAATTTAATTTAAAGTCAGTCCTGAAACTGTGTAATGGTTAAGGATTGAGTTTCTATCCTCATCCACATGTTTAAAGAATCTTCTGTATTGGCTATCTCTAACCAAATTAGTGGGAATGGGAGAGGGCGGGGAACAGCTCACTAAGAATCTACTCATCTATAGTCCTTTTACCTTTTCATTTAGAAGGGTAAGCTACTGAATGTCATATATATAATGCGGTACATAAAATGTGATAAATGCTGCACCTAACACACAAAGTCTACAATAGACCATAGATCTACAAAGGACTGTGATCTATGGATCAGAACTAGCAGAGTTAACATCAACCCAGTTCCTAGCAAACGTTGCTAACTTATGGCCATAGCTATCATTTCAGGCCCAATACCCCCTTTATAAAAGCAAATATTGTGTAGACCCCCTTCCCTTCCAAACGAGGCACTCTATCTTCAACTATAATTTTTAAGTAAATTTAAATCAATTTAGAATAATGGAATATATGTTATTGTACATTCATAACTATACTATATTCCTATTCCTACACCCCTCTTAATTATAATAAGTAAGTTAGGATCAGGGAAAGCAATATGAGAAATTATCCCACACGGGAAGTTCAGGAAAAATGAAAGAGCAAAGGCAGAGATGGACTCTCAGCTACTAGCAGGCCAGTTTTCTCTGTAGACGATCACAGACAAAGGGGGAAAAATACTTAACTGGAGTATGTATAACATGCTAAGATAAATTACAATCTGTCAATGTTGACCAAGAGTGAGGAAGTTTGATATTCCTGTGAATGAGCTATTTATAAACGTACTTATAAACCAATTCAGTGTGTTATGACACGAGTTAAGAGTGCCAATGAAGTGCCCTGGAAACATTTCATCCCAGAGCCAGCCACATGTCCAAAGATGCATTCAGTCTGTGGTGGGAAAGAAAAGTGGGCCGGGGGCTCCAGATGAGGGGAGCCGTGTAGCAACTTGGGGCAAGGACGCAGATGCCAAAGCTGGGCCTGTCCGACAGGGAGCTCAGGAGGGACTCAGCTGCTGCTTTGGGAGGTGGCAGGAGGTGGGGGGAGGGGATAGCCCGACCCTGGCTCCTGAAGCACCCCTCCCCTCCCTTCCTACTTGGGTCCCACACAGCGCCCCTCACTGCATCCTGCCTTGGCCTACCTGTGCCCCACATACACCCCGATGCTTCCCTCCCCGTTGCCTGAGCCCGAGCCTCCCTGCCTGCCTTCGACCATCCCCAGTACCCCCATCGTGCCGTGACCTACCTGCACCTGGGGCTCCATCCTGCTTCCCTGCTGGGGACTGGCCTTCTTGGACATGTGCGTCTCCTGGCAAGCTCTGGAGCCCTGAAGTACCTGAAATAACCTTAAGTTCAGGAAAAGAATAAAGCTCAATGATAAAGAAAATCTCTATCATTTTATTCATTGAATCATGTTGTTTATGTTTACATATAAAGTATGCATATCTGTGTGCATATGCATGGCTATATTTTGGGTTTTTATGTAATAAAATTACATATTAACATTTTATTTCTTTAAAACATTGACGCATTGTGGCAAAACGTTAGCATTTAAAAATCTTTCTTTTCAGAAATCAGATCGTATACAAATGCTTGAAGTTTCTTTTTCACCTTTCCTTTATCCCATTCCCTTCTTTGCATCCAAAGAGGTAACCGTTATCCTGAAGTCAGTGTTGTTTTACTTTCCCAGCTGTTTTTTTTTTTTCGCCAGTCCCGCGGCCTGGGGAGGGTGGGGCTCCGGCGAAAGGACGAGGGGCGGGTTCCCCTCCCGATCTCAGAGAAGCTCCCAAAAGGGCAGCGGCGTGCCCACCTGCCGCCACCTCGGGCGGCCGCGAACCATTCAAATCGCCCGCGCCAAGAGGTACCCGGCGCTCGCGATTGGCTGAGCCGGACCAGCGCCCCTGGGCGGGGCCGGCCCCCCCGCAGCGGCCGCGGGTCCCGCCCCCACGCAGGGGCCGCGGGTCCCGCCCCGCTGGTGCGCATGCGCGCAGTCCCCAGAGGAAAGAGTCTGCGCACACCCCCGCCCGGCCTCCGACTCGCGCCGCGGCTCCCTCCCCTGTCCGCGGAGGCTTGTCGGCTCGGCGAGACAGCAAGAGCTGCGGCCGGCAGGGGGCTGTGCGGACCCAAGGCGGCTGCGGTGGCGCCGGCCTGTGGAAAATGCCACCAGCCGGCGCTTCGGTTCGTTGCTCGTGTGACGGCCGTTCCCCGCCCCCCCATCCCTGAACCCCCTGCGACCGCCGGGGAAGAACCGGCCCGCGCAGTGAGTACCGCACCGAGACGCTTCGGCGGGAACGAGGCCGACGGCCGGCTGTGCCGGTTGCGCCCCTGAGGTGAGTGCGGGCTGCGGCGGCGGCGGCGGCGGCGGCGGCGGCAGGGCGCGGGGCGCGGGAAGGACGGGGGTTGCGGCGGCTGCCACCCCGGGTCCCCGCGGCGGAGGGAGGCCGCGCGGGCCTCTGCGGGGCGGGGAGGGCCGGCGCCGTCAGTGTTTAGTCTCAGCTATTCTGATGTCTAGTTTTGTGCCCTTTGCTATGTCCAATCCTATATGAATTTCTGTTTTTATCTGATCGCATGGGACTAGCCCAGTGGTTCTCCAATTGGCTGGACATTCAAATTGCTTGGAAAACTTTTTAAAAACATAGGGGCCTGCAGCCTTCCCCAGACAAGTTAATTCAGAATTTCTGAAGGTGGGGCTGAGGCATTAGTATTTTCTTAAGCTCCCTGTGTGATTATAATGAGTCCAACAATCAGTCCCAACTCTAATAAAACGTTCTGACATTTTATAAAACTTGCCGATTGAGAACCTCAGCATGTGTTTCAAATGAGTTCAGAGGAGAGAGTTTCCAGTGTTAGGTGTTGGTGTTTGTTCTATCAGTTGCATTCACAATGTAGGCTGACAAGGGGAAAAAAAAAACAAAACAACAACAAGAAAAAAAAATTCAAAGGGAAGGTAGACAGGCCGTGCAAAGGAGAGCTCAATCACAGAAGAGCTGTCTCCAGGAGACCAAAGTCATGCTCTTTCACATTCTAAGTGATTGGTTTGTGCAGTGAACCAAATCTGAGCAGTTCCAATGTTTGAAAATGTAATGACTTACATAGAAATACTAATATACCCTTCAAGGTCATGAAACAGTTCCTTGGCCTTAGGAAACGTGTAACTTCTGTGAGCTCATGTAGGTCAATTTGATGGGCCTCTTATAACCTTAAGATTCATCTTGCTCCTTATCTTTCCTCTGCATGAAAATATGTTAATACCAGCTTTGGAATCAAATCAATTCTTTTCTTTTTAAATCTGCCTTTTTAAAAGTTCCTCTGTATTTGCAGAATTACCAAGGAGTTGTTAAAAATTACCGTATTTTCTACCTCTGCATGAAATTAAGCAAAGACCGAAGTACGAAAAGGTCATCGAAACAAGAGACTATAAAAGAAACCTGAGAATAGCGGTACACTGCTAATGATAGCCTAAAATTTAATTTAAAGTCAGTCCTGAAACTGTGTAATGGTTAAGGATTGAGTTTCTATCCTCATCCACATGTTTAAAGAATCTTCTGTATTGGCTATCTCTAACCAAATTAGTGGGAATGGGAGAGGGCGGGGAACAGCTCACTAAGAATCTACTCATCTATAGTCCTTTTACCTTTTCATTTAGAAGGGTAAGCTACTGAATGTCATATATATAATGCGGTACATAAAATGTGATAAATGCTGCACCTAACACACAAAGTCTACAATAGACCATAGATCTACAAAGGACTGTGATCTATGGATCAGAACTAGCAGAGTTAACATCAACCCAGTTCCTAGCAAACGTTGCTAACTTATGGCCATAGCTATCATTTCAGGCCCAATACCCCCTTTATAAAAGCAAATATTGTGTAGACCCCCTTCCCTTCCAAACGAGGCACTCTATCTTCAACTATAATTTTTAAGTAAATTTAAATCAATTTAGAATAATGGAATATATGTTATTGTACATTCATAACTATACTATATTCCTATTCCTACACCCCTCTTAATTATAATAAGTAAGTTAGGATCAGGGAAAGCAATATGAGAAATTATCCCACACGGGAAGTTCAGGAAAAATGAAAGAGCAAAGGCAGAGATGGACTCTCAGCTACTAGCAGGCCAGTTTTCTCTGTAGACGATCACAGACAAAGGGGGAAAAATACTTAACTGGAGTATGTATAACATGCTAAGATAAATTACAATCTGTCAATGTTGACCAAGAGTGAGGAAGTTTGATATTCCTGTGAATGAGCTATTTATAAACGTACTTATAAACCAATTCAGTGTGTTATGACACGAGTTAAGAGTGCCAATGAAGTGCCCTGGAAACATTTCATCCCAGAGCCAGCCACATGTCCAAAGATGCATTCAGTCTGTGGTGGGAAAGAAAAGTGGGCCGGGGGCTCCAGATGAGGGGAGCCGTGTAGCAACTTGGGGCAAGGACGCAGATGCCAAAGCTGGGCCTGTCCGACAGGGAGCTCAGGAGGGACTCAGCTGCTGCTTTGGGAGGTGGCAGGAGGTGGGGGGAGGGGATAGCCCGACCCTGGCTCCTGAAGCACCCCTCCCCTCCCTTCCTACTTGGGTCCCACACAGCGCCCCTCACTGCATCCTGCCTTGGCCTACCTGTGCCCCACATACACCCCGATGCTTCCCTCCCCGTTGCCTGAGCCCGAGCCTCCCTGCCTGCCTTCGACCATCCCCAGTACCCCCATCGTGCCGTGACCTACCTGCACCTGGGGCTCCATCCTGCTTCCCTGCTGGGGACTGGCCTTCTTGGACATGTGCGTCTCCTGGCAAGCTCTGGAGCCCTGAAGTACCTGAAATAACCTTAAGTTCAGGAAAAGAATAAAGCTCAATGATAAAGAAAATCTCTATCATTTTATTCATTGAATCATGTTGTTTATGTTTACATATAAAGTATGCATATCTGTGTGCATATGCATGGCTATATTTTGGGTTTTTATGTAATAAAATTACATATTAACATTTTATTTCTTTAAAACATTGACGCATTGTGGCAAAACGTTAGCATTTAAAAATCTTTCTTTTCAGAAATCAGATCGTATACAAATGCTTGAAGTTTCTTTTTCACCTTTCCTTTATCCCATTCCCTTCTTTGCATCCAAAGAGGTAACCGTTATCCTGAAGTCAGTGTTGTTTTACTTTCCCAGCTGTTTTTTTTTTTCGCCAGTCCCGCGGCCTGGGGAGGGTGGGGCTCCGGCGAAAGGACGAGGGGCGGGTTCCCCTCCCGATCTCAGAGAAGCTCCCAAAAGGGCAGCGGCGTGCCCACCTGCCGCCACCTCGGGCGGCCGCGAACCATTCAAATCGCCCGCGCCAAGAGGTACCCGGCGCTCGCGATTGGCTGAGCCGGACCAGCGCCCCTGGGCGGGGCCGGCCCCCTCGCAGCGGCCGCGGGTCCCGCCCCCACGCAGGGGCCGCGGGTCCCGCCCCGCTGGTGCGCATGCGCGCAGTCCCCAGAGGAAAGAGTCTGCGCACACCCCCGCCCGGCCTCCGACTCGCGCCGCGGCTCCCTCCCCTGTCCGCGGAGGCTTGTCGGCTCGGCGAGACAGCAAGAGCTGCGGCCGGCAGGGGGCTGTGCGGACCCAAGGCGGCTGCGGTGGCGCCGGCCTGTGGAAAATGCCACCAGGCGGCGCTTCGGTTCGTTGCTCGTGTGACGGCCGTTCCCCGCCCCCCCATCCCTGAACCCCCTGCGACCGCCGGGGAAGAACCGGCCCGCGCAGTGAGTACCGCACCGAGACGCTTCGGCGGGAACGAGGCCGACGGCCGGCTGTGCCGGTTGCGCCCCTGAGGTGAGTGCGGGCTGCGGCGGCGGCGGCGGCGGCGGCGGCGGCAGGGCGCGGGGCGCGGGAAGGACGGGGGTTGCGGCGGCTGCCACCCCGGGTCCCCGCGGCGGAGGGAGGCCGCGCGGGCCTCTGCGGGGCGGGGAGGGCCGGCGCCGTCAGTGTTTAGTCTCAGCTATTCTGATGTCTAGTTTTGTGCCCTTTGCTATGTCCAATCCTATATGAATTTCTGTTTTTATCTGATCGCATGGGACTAGCCCAGTGGTTCTCCAATTGGCTGGACATTCAAATTGCTTGGAAAACTTTTTAAAAACATAGGGGCCTGCAGCCTTCCCCAGACAAGTTAATTCAGAATTTCTGAAGGTGGGGCTGAGGCATTAGTATTTTCTTAAGCTCCCTGTGTGATTATAATGAGTCCAACAATCAGTCCCAACTCTAATAAAACGTTCTGACATTTTATAAAACTTGCCGATTGAGAACCTCAGCATGTGTTTCAAATGAGTTCAGAGGAGAGAGTTTCCAGTGTTAGGTGTTGGTGTTTGTTCTATCAGTTGCATTCACAATGTAGGCTGACAAGGGGAAAAAAAAAACAAAACAACAACAAGAAAAAAAAATTCAAAGGGAAGGTAGACAGGCCGTGCAAAGGAGAGCTCAATCACAGAAGAGCTGTCTCCAGGAGACCAAAGTCATGCTCTTTCACATTCTAAGTGATTGGTTTGTGCAGTGAACCAAATCTGAGCAGTTCCAATGTTTGAAAATGTAATGACTTACATAGAAATACTAATATACCCTTCAAGGTCATGAAACAGTTCCTTGGCCTTAGGAAACGTGTAACTTCTGTGAGCTCATGTAGGTCAATTTGATGGGCCTCTTATAACCTTAAGATTCATCTTGCTCCTTATCTTTCCTCTGCATGAAAATATGTTAATACCAGCTTTGGAATCAAATCAATTCTTTTCTTTTTAAATCTGCCTTTTTAAAAGTTCCTCTGTATTTGCAGAATTACCAAGGAGTTGTTAAAAATTACCGTATTTTCTACCTCTGCATGAAATTAAGCAAAGACCGAAGTACGAAAAGGTCATCGAAACAAGAGACTATAAAAGAAACCTGAGAATAGCGGTACACTGCTAATGATAGCCTAAAATTTAATTTAAAGTCAGTCCTGAAACTGTGTAATGGTTAAGGATTGAGTTTCTATCCTCATCCACATGTTTAAAGAATCTTCTGTATTGGCTATCTCTAACCAAATTAGTGGGAATGGGAGAGGGCGGGGAACAGCTCACTAAGAATCTACTCATCTATAGTCCTTTTATCTTTTCATTTAGAAGGGTAAGCTACTGAATGTCATATATATAATGCGGTACATAAAATGTGATAAATGCTGCACCTAACACACAAAGTCTACAATAGACCATAGATCTACAAAGGACTGTGATCTATGGATCAGAACTAGCAGAGTTAACATCAACCCAGTTCCTAGCAAACGTTGCTAACTTATGGCCATAGCTATCATTTCAGGCCCAATACCCCCTTTATAAAAGCAAATATTGTGTAGACCCCCTTCCCTTCCAAACGAGGCACTCTATCTTCAACTATAATTTTTAAGTAAATTTAAATCAATTTAGAATAATGGAATATATGTTATTGTACATTCATAACTATACTATATTCCTATTCCTACACCCCTCTTAATTATAATAAGTAAGTTAGGATCAGGGAAAGCAATATGAGAAATTATCCCACACGGGAAGTTCAGGAAAAATGAAAGAGCAAAGGCAGAGATGGACTCTCAGCTACTAGCAGGCCAGTTTTCTCTGTAGACGATCACAGACAAAGGGGGAAAAATACTTAACTGGAGTATGTATAACATGCTAAGATAAATTACAATCTGTCAATGTTGACCAAGAGTGAGGAAGTTTGATATTCCTGTGAATGAGCTATTTATAAACGTACTTATAAACCAATTCAGTGTGTTATGACACGAGTTAAGAGTGCCAATGAAGTGCCCTGGAAACATTTCATCCCAGAGCCAGCCACATGTCCAAAGATGCATTCAGTCTGTGGTGGGAAAGAAAAGTGGGCCGGGGGCTCCAGATGAGGGGAGCCGTGTAGCAACTTGGGGCAAGGACGCAGATGCCAAAGCTGGGCCTGTCCGACAGGGAGCTCAGGAGGGACTCAGCTGCTGCTTTGGGAGGTGGCAGGAGGTGGGGGGAGGGGATAGCCCGACCCTGGCTCCTGAAGCACCCCTCCCCTCCCTTCCTACTTGGGTCCCACACAGCGCCCCTCACTGCATCCTGCCTTGGCCTACCTGTGCCCCACATACACCCCGATGCTTCCCTCCCCGTTGCCTGAGCCCGAGCCTCCCTGCCTGCCTTCGACCATCCCCAGTACCCCCATCGTGCCGTGACCTACCTGCACCTGGGGCTCCATCCTGCTTCCCTGCTGGGGACTGGCCTTCTTGGACATGTGCGTCTCCTGGCAAGCTCTGGAGCCCTGAAGTACCTGAAATAACCTTAAGTTCAGGAAAAGAATAAAGCTCAATGATAAAGAAAATCTCTATCATTTTATTCATTGAATCATGTTGTTTATGTTTACATATAAAGTATGCATATCTGTGTGCATATGCATGGCTATATTTTGGGTTTTTATGTAATAAAATTACATATTAACATTTTATTTCTTTAAAACATTGACGCATTGTGGCAAAACGTTAGCATTTAAAAATCTTTCTTTTCAGAAATCAGATCGTATACAAATGCTTGAAGTTTCTTTTTCACCTTTCCTTTATCCCATTCCCTTCTTTGCATCCAAAGAGGTAACCGTTATCCTGAAGTCAGTGTTGTTTTACTTTCCCAGCTGTTTTTTTTTTTTCGCCAGTCCCGCGGCCTGGGGAGGGTGGGGCTCCGGCGAAAGGACGAGGGGCGGGTTCCCCTCCCGATCTCAGAGAAGCTCCCAAAAGGGCAGCGGCGTGCCCACCTGCCGCCACCTCGGGCGGCCGCGAACCATTCAAATCGCCCGCGCCAAGAGGTACCCGGCGCTCGCGATTGGCTGAGCCGGACCAGCGCCCCTGGGCGGGGCCGGCCCCCCCGCAGCGGCCGCGGGTCCCGCCCCCACGCAGGGGCCGCGGGTCCCGCCCCGCTGGTGCGCATGCGCGCAGTCCCCAGAGGAAAGAGTCTGCGCACACCCCCGCCCGGCCTCCGACTCGCGCCGCGGCTCCCTCCCCTGTCCGCGGAGGCTTGTCGGCTCGGCGAGACAGCAAGAGCTGCGGCCGGCAGGGGGCTGTGCGGACCCAAGGCGGCTGCGGTGGCGCCGGCCTGTGGAAAATGCCACCAGCCGGCGCTTCGGTTCGTTGCTCGTGTGACGGCCGTTCCCCGCCCCCCCATCCCTGAACCCCCTGCGACCGCCGGGGAAGAACCGGCCCGCGCAGTGAGTACCGCACCGAGACGCTTCGGCGGGAACGAGGCCGACGGCCGGCTGTGCCGGTTGCGCCCCTGAGGTGAGTGCGGGCTGCGGCGGCGGCGGCGGCGGCGGCGGCGGCAGGGCGCGGGGCGCGGGAAGGACGGGGGTTGCGGCGGCTGCCACCCCGGGTCCCCGCGGCGGAGGGAGGCCGCGCGGGCCTCTGCGGGGCGGGGAGGGCCGGCGCCGTCAGTGTTTAGTCTCAGCTATTCTGATGTCTAGTTTTGTGCCCTTTGCTATGTCCAATCCTATATGAATTTCTGTTTTTATCTGATCGCATGGGACTAGCCCAGTGGTTCTCCAATTGGCTGGACATTCAAATTGCTTGGAAAACTTTTTAAAAACATAGGGGCCTGCAGCCTTCCCCAGACAAGTTAATTCAGAATTTCTGAAGGTGGGGCTGAGGCATTAGTATTTTCTTAAGCTCCCTGTGTGATTATAATGAGTCCAACAATCACTCCCAACTCTAATAAAACGTTCTGACATTTTATAAAACTTGCCGATTGAGAACCTCAGCATGTGTTTCAAATGAGTTCAGAGGAGAGAGTTTCCAGTGTTAGGTGTTGGTGTTTGTTCTATCAGTTGCATTCACAATGTAGGCTGACAAGGGGAAAAAAAAAACAAAACAACAACAAGAAAAAAAAATTCAAAGGGAAGGTAGACAGGCCGTGCAAAGGAGAGCTCAATCACAGAAGAGCTGTCTCCAGGAGACCAAAGTCATGCTCTTTCACATTCTAAGTGATTGGTTTGTGCAGTGAACCAAATCTGAGCAGTTCCAATGTTTGAAAATGTAATGACTTACATAGAAATACTAATATACCCTTCAAGGTCATGAAACAGTTCCTTGGCCTTAGGAAACGTGTAACTTCTGTGAGCTCATGTAGGTCAATTTGATGGGCCTCTTATAACCTTAAGATTCATCTTGCTCCTTATCTTTCCTCTGCATGAAAATATGTTAATACCAGCTTTGGAATCAAATCAATTCTTTTCTTTTTAAATCTGCCTTTTTAAAAGTTCCTCTGTATTTGCAGAATTACCAAGGAGTTGTTAAAAATTACCGTATTTTCTACCTCTGCATGAAATTAAGCAAAGACCGAAGTACGAAAAGGTCATCGAAACAAGAGACTATAAAAGAAACCTGAGAATAGCGGTACACTGCTAATGATAGCCTAAAATTTAATTTAAAGTCAGTCCTGAAACTGTGTAATGGTTAAGGATTGAGTTTCTATCCTCATCCACATGTTTAAAGAATCTTCTGTATTGGCTATCTCTAACCAAATTAGTGGGAATGGGAGAGGGCGGGGAACAGCTCACTAAGAATCTACTCATCTATAGTCCTTTTATCTTTTCATTTAGAAGGGTAAGCTACTGAATGTCATATATATAATGCGGTACATAAAATGTGATAAATGCTGCACCTAACACACAAAGTCTACAATAGACCATAGATCTACAAAGGACTGTGATCTATGGATCAGAACTAGCAGAGTTAACATCAACCCAGTTCCTAGCAAACGTTGCTAACTTATGGCCATAGCTATCATTTCAGGCCCAATACCCCCTTTATAAAAGCAAATATTGTGTAGACCCCCTTCCCTTCCAAACGAGGCACTCTATCTTCAACTATAATTTTTAAGTAAATTTAAATCAATTTAGAATAATGGAATATATGTTATTGTACATTCATAACTATACTATATTCCTATTCCTACACCCCTCTTAATTATAATAAGTAAGTTAGGATCAGGGAAAGCAATATGAGAAATTATCCCACACGGGAAGTTCAGGAAAAATGAAAGAGCAAAGGCAGAGATGGACTCTCAGCTACTAGCAGGCCAGTTTTCTCTGTAGACGATCACAGACAAAGGGGGAAAAATACTTAACTGGAGTATGTATAACATGCTAAGATAAATTACAATCTGTCAATGTTGACCAAGAGTGAGGAAGTTTGATATTCCTGTGAATGAGCTATTTATAAACGTACTTATAAACCAATTCAGTGTGTTATGACACGAGTTAAGAGTGCCAATGAAGTGCCCTGGAAACATTTCATCCCAGAGCCAGCCACATGTCCAAAGATGCATTCAGTCTGTGGTGGGAAAGAAAAGTGGGCCGGGGGCTCCAGATGAGGGGAGCCGTGTAGCAACTTGGGGCAAGGACGCAGATGCCAAAGCTGGGCCTGTCCGACAGGGAGCTCAGGAGGGACTCAGCTGCTGCTTTGGGAGGTGGCAGGAGGTGGGGGGAGGGGATAGCCCGACCCTGGCTCCTGAAGCACCCCTCCCCTCCCTTCCTACTTGGGTCCCACACAGCGCCCCTCACTGCATCCTGCCTTGGCCTACCTGTGCCCCACATACACCCCGATGCTTCCCTCCCCGTTGCCTGAGCCCGAGCCTCCCTGCCTGCCTTCGACCATCCCCAGTACCCCCATCGTGCCGTGACCTACCTGCACCTGGGGCTCCATCCTGCTTCCCTGCTGGGGACTGGCCTTCTTGGACATGTGCGTCTCCTGGCAAGCTCTGGAGCCCTGAAGTACCTGAAATAACCTTAAGTTCAGGAAAAGAATAAAGCTCAATGATAAAGAAAATCTCTATCATTTTATTCATTGAATCATGTTGTTTATGTTTACATATAAAGTATGCATATCTGTGTGCATATGCATGGCTATATTTTGGGTTTTTATGTAATAAAATTACATATTAACATTTTATTTCTTTAAAACATTGACGCATTGTGGCAAAACGTTAGCATTTAAAAATCTTTCTTTTCAGAAATCAGATCGTATACAAATGCTTGAAGTTTCTTTTTCACCTTTCCTTTATCCCATTCCCTTCTTTGCATCCAAAGAGGTAACCGTTATCCTGAAGTCAGTGTTGTTTTACTTTCCCAGCTGTTTTTTTTTTTTCGCCAGTCCCGCGGCCTGGGGAGGGTGGGGCTCCGGCGAAAGGACGAGGGGCGGGTTCCCCTCCCGATCTCAGAGAAGCTCCCAAAAGGGCAGCGGCGTGCCCACCTGCCGCCACCTCGGGCGGCCGCGAACCATTCAAATCGCCCGCGCCAAGAGGTACCCGGCGCTCGCGATTGGCTGAGCCGGACCAGCGCCCCTGGGCGGGGCCGGCCCCCCCGCAGCGGCCGCGGGTCCCGCCCCCACGCAGGGGCCGCGGGTCCCGCCCCGCTGGTGCGCATGCGCGCAGTCCCCAGAGGAAAGAGTCTGCGCACACCCCCGCCCGGCCTCCGACTCGCGCCGCGGCTCCCTCCCCTGTCCGCGGAGGGTTGTCGGCTCGGCGAGACAGCAAGAGCTGCGGCCGGCAGGGGGCTGTGCGGACCCAAGGCGGCTGCGGTGGCGCCGGCCTGTGGAAAATGCCACCAGGCGGCGCTTCGGTTCGTTGCTCGTGTGACGGCCGTTCCCCGCCCCCCCATCCCTGAACCCCCTGCGACCGCCGGGGAAGAACCGGCCCGCGCAGTGAGTACCGCACCGAGACGCTTCGGCGGGAACGAGGCCGACGGCCGGCTGTGCCGGTTGCGCCCCTGAGGTGAGTGCGGGCTGCGGCGGCGGCGGCGGCGGCGGCGGCGGCAGGGCGCGGGGCGCGGGAAGGACGGGGGTTGCGGCGGCTGCCACCCCGGGTCCCCGCGGCGGAGGGAGGCCGCGCGGGCCTCTGCGGGGCGGGGAGGGCCGGCGCCGTCAGTGTTTAGTCTCAGCTATTCTGATGTCTAGTTTTGTGCCCTTTGCTATGTCCAATCCTATATGAATTTCTGTTTTTATCTGATCGCATGGGACTAGCCCAGTGGTTCTCCAATTGGCTGGACATTCAAATTGCTTGGAAAACTTTTTAAAAACATAGGGGCCTGCAGCCTTCCCCAGACAAGTTAATTCAGAATTTCTGAAGGTGGGGCTGAGGCATTAGTATTTTCTTAAGCTCCCTGTGTGATTATAATGAGTCCAACAATCACTCCCAACTCTAATAAAACGTTCTGACATTTTATAAAACTTGCCGATTGAGAACCTCAGCATGTGTTTCAAATGAGTTCAGAGGAGAGAGTTTCCAGTGTTAGGTGTTGGTGTTTGTTCTATCAGTTGCATTCACAATGTAGGCTGACAAGGGGAAAAAAAAAACAAAACAACAACAAGAAAAAAAAATTCAAAGGGAAGGTAGACAGGCCGTGCAAAGGAGAGCTCAATCACAGAAGAGCTGTCTCCAGGAGACCAAAGTCATGCTCTTTCACATTCTAAGTGATTGGTTTGTGCAGTGAACCAAATCTGAGCAGTTCCAATGTTTGAAAATGTAATGACTTACATAGAAATACTAATATACCCTTCAAGGTCATGAAACAGTTCCTTGGCCTTAGGAAACGTGTAACTTCTGTGAGCTCATGTAGGTCAATTTGATGGGCCTCTTATAACCTTAAGATTCATCTTGCTCCTTATCTTTCCTCTGCATGAAAATATGTTAATACCAGCTTTGGAATCAAATCAATTCTTTTCTTTTTAAATCTGCCTTTTTAAAAGTTCCTTTGTATTTGCAGAATTACCAAGGAGTTGTTAAAAATTACCGTATTTTCTACCTCTGCATGAAATTAAGCAAAGACCGAAGTACGAAAAGGTCATCGAAACAAGAGACTATAAAAGAAACCTGAGAATAGCGGTACACTGCTAATGATAGCCTAAAATTTAATTTAAAGTCAGTCCTGAAACTGTGTAATGGTTAAGGATTGAGTTTCTATCCTCATCCACATGTTTAAAGAATCTTCTGTATTGGCTATCTCTAACCAAATTAGTGGGAATGGGAGAGGGCGGGGAACAGCTCACTAAGAATCTACTCATCTATAGTCCTTTTATCTTTTCATTTAGAAGGGTAAGCTACTGAATGTCATATATATAATGCGGTACATAAAATGTGATAAATGCTGCACCTAACACACAAAGTCTACAATAGACCATAGATCTACAAAGGACTGTGATCTATGGATCAGAACTAGCAGAGTTAACATCAACCCAGTTCCTAGCAAACGTTGCTAACTTATGGCCATAGCTATCATTTCAGGCCCAATACCCCCTTTATAAAAGCAAATATTGTGTAGACCCCCTTCCCTTCCAAACGAGGCACTCTATCTTCAACTATAATTTTTAAGTAAATTTAAATCAATTTAGAATAATGGAATATATGTTATTGTACATTCATAACTATACTATATTCCTATTCCTACACCCCTCTTAATTATAATAAGTAAGTTAGGATCAGGGAAAGCAATATGAGAAATTATCCCACACGGGAAGTTCAGGAAAAATGAAAGAGCAAAGGCAGAGATGGACTCTCAGCTACTAGCAGGCCAGTTTTCTCTGTAGACGATCACAGACAAAGGGGGAAAAATACTTAACTGGAGTATGTATAACATGCTAAGATAAATTACAATCTGTCAATGTTGACCAAGAGTGAGGAAGTTTGATATTCCTGTGAATGAGCTATTTATAAACGTACTTATAAACCAATTCAGTGTGTTATGACACGAGTTAAGAGTGCCAATGAAGTGCCCTGGAAACATTTCATCCCAGAGCCAGCCACATGTCCAAAGATGCATTCAGTCTGTGGTGGGAAAGAAAAGTGGGCCGGGGGCTCCAGATGAGGGGAGCCGTGTAGCAACTTGGGGCAAGGACGCAGATGCCAAAGCTGGGCCTGTCCGACAGGGAGCTCAGGAGGGACTCAGCTGCTGCTTTGGGAGGTGGCAGGAGGTGGGGGGAGGGGATAGCCCGACCCTGGCTCCTGAAGCACCCCTCCCCTCCCTTCCTACTTGGGTCCCACACAGCGCCCCTCACTGCATCCTGCCTTGGCCTACCTGTGCCCCACATACACCCCGATGCTTCCCTCCCCGTTGCCTGAGCCCGAGCCTCCCTGCCTGCCTTCGACCATCCCCAGTACCCCCATCGTGCCGTGACCTACCTGCACCTGGGGCTCCATCCTGCTTCCCTGCTGGGGACTGGCCTTCTTGGACATGTGCGTCTCCTGGCAAGCTCTGGAGCCCTGAAGTACCTGAAATAACCTTAAGTTCAGGAAAAGAATAAAGCTCAATGATAAAGAAAATCTCTATCATTTTATTCATTGAATCATGTTGTTTATGTTTACATATAAAGTATGCATATCTGTGTGCATATGCATGGCTATATTTTGGGTTTTTATGTAATAAAATTACATATTAACATTTTATTTCTTTAAAACATTGACGCATTGTGGCAAAACGTTAGCATTTAAAAATCTTTCTTTTCAGAAATCAGATCGTATACAAATGCTTGAAGTTTCTTTTTCACCTTTCCTTTATCCCATTCCCTTCTTTGCATCCAAAGAGGTAACCGTTATCCTGAAGTCAGTGTTGTTTTACTTTCCCAGCTGTTTTTTTTTTTCGCCAGTCCCGCGGCCTGGGGAGGGTGGGGCTCCGGCGAAAGGACGAGGGGCGGGTTCCCCTCCCGATCTCAGAGAAGCTCCCAAAAGGGCAGCGGCGTGCCCACCTGCCGCCACCTCGGGCGGCCGCGAACCATTCAAATCGCCCCGCGCCAAGAGGTACCCGGCGCTCGCGATTGGCTGAGCCGGACCAGCGCCCCTGGGCGGGGCCGGCCCCCTCGCAGCGGCCGCGGGTCCCGCCCCACGCAGGGGCCGCGGGTCCCGCCCCGCTGGTGCGCATGCGCGCAGTCCCCAGAGGAAAGAGTCTGCGCACACCCCCGCCCGGCCTCCGACTCGCGCCGCGGCTCCCTCCCCTGTCCGCGGAGGCTTGTCGGCTCGGCGAGACAGCAAGAGCTGCGGCCGGCAGGGGGCTGTGCGGACCCAAGGCGGCTGCGGTGGCGCCGGCCTGTGGAAAATGCCACCAGGCGGCGCTTCGGTTCGTTGCTCGTGTGACGGCCGTTCCCCGCCCCCCCCATCCCTGAACCCCCTGCGACCGCCGGGGAAGAACCGGCCCGCGCAGTGAGTACCGCACCGAGACGCTTCGGCGGGAACGAGGCCGACGGCCGGCTGTGCCGGTTGCGCCCCTGAGGTGAGTGCGGGCTGCGGCGGCGGCGGCGGCGGCGGCGGCGGCAGGGCGCGGGGCGCGGGAAGGACGGGGGTTGCGGCGGCTGCCACCCCGGGTCCCCGCGGCGGAGGGAGGCCGCGCGGGCCTCTGCGGGGCGGGGAGGGCCGGCGCCGTCAGTGTTTAGTCTCAGCTATTCTGATGTCTAGTTTTGTGCCCTTTGCTATGTCCAATCCTATATGAATTTCTGTTTTTATCTGATCGCATGGGACTAGCCCAGTGGTTCTCAATTGGCTGGACATTCAAATTGCTTGGAAAACTTTTTAAAAACATAGGGGCCTGCAGCCTTCCCCAGACAAGTTAATTCAGAATTTCTGAAGGTGGGGCTGAGGCATTAGTATTTTCTTAAGCTCCCTGTGTGATTATAATGAGTCCAACAATCACTCCCAACTCTAATAAAACGTTCTGACATTTTATAAAACTTGCCGATTGAGAACCTCAGCATGTGTTTCAAATGAGTTCAGAGGAGAGAGTTTCCAGTGTTAGGTGTTGGTGTTTGTTCTATCAGTTGCATTCACAATGTAGGCTGACAAGGGGAAAAAAAAAACAAAACAACAACAAGAAAAAAAAATTCAAAGGGAAGGTAGACAGGCCGTGCAAAGGAGAGCTCAATCACAGAAGAGCTGTCTCCAGGAGACCAAAGTCATGCTCTTTCACATTCTAAGTGATTGGTTTGTGCAGTGAACCAAATCTGAGCAGTTCCAATGTTTGAAAATGTAATGACTTACATAGAAATACTAATATACCCTTCAAGGTCATGAAACAGTTCCTTGGCCTTAGGAAACGTGTAACTTCTGTGAGCTCATGTAGGTCAATTTGATGGGCCTCTTATAACCTTAAGATTCATCTTGCTCCTTATCTTTCCTCTGCATGAAAATATGTTAATACCAGCTTTGGAATCAAATCAATTCTTTTCTTTTTAAATCTGCCTTTTTAAAAGTTCCTCTGTATTTGCAGAATTACCAAGGAGTTGTTAAAAATTACCGTATTTTCTACCTCTGCATGAAATTAAGCAAAGACCGAAGTACGAAAAGGTCATCGAAACAAGAGACTATAAAAGAAACCTGAGAATAGCGGTACACTGCTAATGATAGCCTAAAATTTAATTTAAAGTCAGTCCTGAAACTGTGTAATGGTTAAGGATTGAGTTTCTATCCTCATCCACATGTTTAAAGAATCTTCTGTATTGGCTATCTCTAACCAAATTAGTGGGAATGGGAGAGGGCGGGGAACAGCTCACTAAGAATCTACTCATCTATAGTCCTTTTATCTTTTCATTTAGAAGGGTAAGCTACTGAATGTCATATATATAATGCGGTACATAAAATGTGATAAATGCTGCACCTAACACACAAAGTCTACAATAGACCATAGATCTACAAAGGACTGTGATCTATGGAGCAGAACTAGCAGAGTTAACATCAACCCAGTTCCTAGCAAACGTTGCTAACTTATGGCCATAGCTATCATTTCAGGCCCAATACCCCCTTTATAAAAGCAAATATTCTGTAGACCCCCTTCCCTTCCAAATGAGGCACTCTATCTTCAACTATAATTTTTAAGTAAATTTAAATCAATTTAGAATAATGGAATATATGTTATTGTACATTCATAACTATACTATATTCCTATTCCTACACCCCGCTTAATTATAATAAGTAAGTTAGGATCAGGGAAAGCAATATGAGAAATTATCCCACACGGGAAGTTCAGGAAAAATGGAAGAGCAAAGGCAGAGATGGACTCTCAGCTACTAGCAGGCCAGTTTTCTCTGTAGACGATCACAGACAAAGGGGGAAAAATACTTAACTGGAGTATGTATAACATGCTAAGATAAATTACAATCTGTCAATGTTGACCAAGAGTGAGGAAGTTTGATATTCTTGTGAATGAGCTATTTCTAAACGTACTTATAAAACAATTCAGTGTGTTATGACACGAGTTAAGAGTGCCAATGAAGTGCCCTGGAAACATTTCATCCCAGAGCCAGCCACATGTCCAAAGATGCATTCAGTCTGTGGTGGGAAAGGAAAGTGGGCCGGGGGCTCCAGATGAGGGGAGCCGTGTAGCAACGTGGGGCAAGGACGCAGATGCCAAAGCTGGGCCTGTCCGACAGGGAGCTCAGGAGGGACTCAGCTGCTGCTTTGGGAGGTGGCAGGAGGTGGGGGGAGGGGATAGCCCGACCCTGGCTCCTGAAGCACCCCTCCCCTCCCTTCCTACTTGGGTCCCACACAGCGCCCCTCACTGCATCCTGCCTTGGCCTACCTGTGCCCCACATACACCCCGATGCTTCCCTCCCCGTTGCCTGAGCCCGAGCCTCCCTGCCTGCCTTCGACCATCCCCAGTACCCCCATCGTGCCGTGACCTACCTGCACCTGGGGCTCCATCCTGCTTCCCTGCTGGGGACTGGCCTTCTTGGACATGTGCGTCTCCTGGCAAGCTCTGGAGCCCTGAAGTACCTGAAATAACCTTAAGTTCAGGAAAAGAATAAAGCTCAATGATAAAGAAAATCTCTATCATTTTATTCATTGAATCATGTTGTTTATGTTTACATATAAAATATGCATATCTCTGTGCATATGCATGGCTATATTTTGGGTTTTTATATAATACAATTACATATTAACATTTTATTTCTTTAAAACGTTGACGCATTGTGGCAAAACGTTAGCATTTAAAAATCTTTCTTTTCAGAAATCAGATCGTATACAAATGCTTGAAGTTTCTTTTTCACCTTTCCTTTATCCCATTCCCTTCTTTGCATCCAAAGAGGTAACCGTTATCCTGAAGTCAGTGTTGTTTTACTTTCCCAGCTGTTTTTTTTTTCGCCAGTCCCGCGGCCTGGGGAGGGTGGGGCTCCGGCGAAAGGACGAGGGGCGGGTTCCCCTCCCGATCTCAGAGAAGCTCCCAAAAGGGCAGCGGCGTGCCCACCTGCCGCCACCTCGGGCGGCCGCGAACCATTCAAATCGCCCGCGCCAAGAGGTACCCGGCGCTCGCGATTGGCTGAGCCGGACCAGCGCCCCTGGGCGGGGCCGGCCCCCTCGCAGCGGCCGCGGGTCCCGCCCCCACGCAGGGGCCGCGGGTCCCGCCCCGCTGGTGCGCATGCGCGCAGTCCCCAGAGGAAAGAGTCTGCGCACACCCCCGCCCGGCCTCCGACTCGCGCCGCGGCTCCCTCCCCTGTCCGCGGAGGCTTGTCGGCTCGGCGAGACAGCAAGAGCTGCGGCCGGCAGGGGGCTGTGCGGACCCAAGGCGGCTGCGGTGGCGCCGGCCTGTGGAAAATGCCACCAGGCGGCGCTTCGGTTCGTTGCTCGTGTGACGGCCGTTCCCCGCCCCCCCATCCCTGAACCCCCTGCGACCGCCGGGGAAGAACCGGCCCGCGCAGTGAGTACCGCACCGAGACGCTTCGGCGGGAACGAGGCCGACGGCCGGCTGTGCCGGTTGCGCCCCTGAGGTGAGTGCGGGCTGCGGCGGCGGCGGCGGCGGCGGCGGCGGCGGCGGCAGGGCGCGGGGCGCGGGAAGGACGGGGGTTGCGGCGGCTGCCACCCCGGGTCCCCGCGGCGGAGGGAGGCCGCGCGGGCCTCTGCGGGGCGGGGAGGGCCGGCGCCGTCAGTGTTTAGTCTCAGCTATTCTGATGTCTAGTTTTGTGCCCTTTGCTATGTCCAATCCTATATGAATTTCTGTTTTTATCTGATCGCATGGGACTAGCCCAGTGGTTCTCCAATTGGCTGGACATTCAAATTGCTTGGAAAACTTTTTAAAAACATAGGGGCCTGCAGCCTTCCCCAGACAAGTTAATTCAGAATTTCTGAAGGTGGGGCTGAGGCATTAGTATTTTCTTAAGCTCCCTGTGTGATTATAATGAGTCCAACAATCACTCCCAACTCTAATAAAACGTTCTGACATTTTATAAAACTTGCCGATTGAGAACCTCAGCATGTGTTTCAAATGAGTTCAGAGGAGAGAGTTTCCAGTGTTAGGTGTTGGTGTTTGTTCTATCAGTTGCATTCACAATGTAGGCTGACAAGGGGAAAAAAAAAAAAACAACAACAACAAGAAAAAAAAATTCAAAAGGAAGGTAGACAGGCCGTGCAAAGGAGAGCTCAATCACAGAAGAGCTGTCTCCAGGAGACCAAAGTCATGCTCTTTAACATTCTAAGTGATTGGTTTGTGCAGTGAACCAAATCTGAGCAGTTCCAATGTTTGAAAATGTAATGACTTACATAGAAATACTAATATACCCTTCAAGGTCATGGAACAGTTCCTTGGCCTTAGGAAACGTGTAACTTCTGTGAGCTCATGTAGGTCAATTTGATGGGCCTCTTATAACCTTAAGATTCATCTTGCTCCTTATCTTTCCTCTGCATTAAAATATGTTAATACCAGCTTTGGAATCAAATCAATTCTTTTCTTTTTAAATCTGCCTTTTTAAAAGTTCCTTTGTATTTGCAGAATTACCAAGGAGTTGTTAAAAATTACCGTATTTTCTACCTCTGAATGAAATTAAGCAAAGACCGAAGTACGAAAAGGTCATCGAAACAAGAGACTATAAAAGAAACCTGAGAATAGCGGTACACTGCTAATGATAGCCTAAAATTTAATTTAAAGTCAGTCCTGAAACTGTGTAATGGTTAAGGATTGAGTTTCTATCCTCATCCACATGTTTAAAGAATCTTCTGTATTGGCTATCTCTAACCAAATTAGTGGGAATGGGAGAGGGCGGGGAACAGCTCACTAAGAATCTACTCATCTATAGTCCTTTTATCTTTTCATTTAGAAGGGTAAGCTACTGAATGTCATATATATAATGCGGTACATAAAATGTGATAAATGCTGCACCTAACACACAAAGTCTACAATAGACCATAGATCTACAAAGGACTATGATCTATGGAGCAGAACTAGCAGAGTTAACATCAACCCAGTTCCTAGCAAACGTTGCTAACTTATGGCCATAGCTATCATTTCAGGCCCAATACCCCCTTTATAAAAGCAAATATTGTGTAGACCCCCTTCCCTTCCAAATGAGGCACTCTATCTTCAACTATAATTTTTAAGTAAATTTAAATCAATTTAGAATAATGGAATATATGTTATTGTACATTCATAACTATACTATATTCCTATTCCTACACCCCGCTTAATTATAATAAGTAAGTTAGGATCAGGGAAAGCAATATGAGAAATTATCCCACACGGGAAGTTCAGGAAAAATGGAAGAGCAAAGGCAGAGATGGACTCTCAGCTACTAGCAGGCCAGTTTTCTCTGTAGACGATCACAGACAAAGGGGGAAAAATACTTAACTGGAGTATGTATAACATGCTAAGATAAATTACAATCTGTCAATGTTGACCAAGAGTGAGGAAGTTTGATATTCTTGTGAATGAGCTATTTCTAAACGTACTTATAAAACAATTCAGTGTGTTATGACACGAGTTAAGAGTGCCAATGAAGTGCCCTGGAAACATTTCATCCCAGAGCCAGCCACATGTCCAAAGATGCATTCAGTCTGTGGTGGGAAAGGAAAGTGGGCCGGGGGCTCCAGATGAGGGGAGCCGTGTAGCAACGTGGGGCAAGGACGCAGATGCCAAAGCTGGGCCTGTCCGACAGGGAGCTCAGGAGGGACTCAGCTGCTGCTTTGGGAGGTGGCAGGAGGTGGGGGGAGGGGATAGCCCGACCCTGGCTCCTGAAGCACCCCTCCCCTCCCTTCCTACTTGGGTCCCACACAGCGCCCCTCACTGCATCCTGCCTTGGCCTACCTGTGCCCCACATACACCCCGATGCTTCCCTCCCCGTTGCCTGAGCCCGAGCCTCCCTGCCTGCCTTCGACCATCCCCAGTACCCCCATCGTGCCGTGACCTACCTGCACCTGGGGCTCCATCCTGCTTCCCTGCTGGGGACTGGCCTTCTTGGACATGTGCGTCTCCTGGCAAGCTCTGGAGCCCTGAAGTACCTGAAATAACCTTAAGTTCAGGAAAAGAATAAAGCTCAATGATAAAGAAAATCTCTATCATTTTATTCATTGAATCATGTTGTTTATGTTTACATATAAAATATGCATATCTCTGTGCATATGCATGGCTATATTTTGGGTTTTTATATAATACAATTACATATTAACATTTTATTTCTTTAAAACGTTGACGCATTGTGGCAAAACGTTAGCATTTAAAAATCTTTCTTTTCAGAAATCAGATCGTATACAAATGCTTGAAGTTTCTTTTTCACCTTTCCTTTATCCCATTCCCTTCTTTGCATCCAAAGAGGTAACCGTTATCCTGAAGTCAGTGTTGTTTTACTTTCCCAGCTGTTTTTTTTTTCGCCAGTCCCGCGGCCTGGGGAGGGTGGGGCTCCGGCGAAAGGACGAGGGGCGGGTTCCCCTCCCGATCTCAGAGAAGCTCCCAAAAGGGCAGCGGCGTGCCCACCTGCCGCCACCTCGGGCGGCCGCGAACCATTCAAATCGCCCGCGCCAAGAGGTACCCGGCGCTCGCGATTGGCTGAGCCGGACCAGCGCCCCTGGGCGGGGCCGGCCCCCTCGCAGCGGCCGCGGGTCCCGCCCCCACGCAGGGGCCGCGGGTCCCGCCCCGCTGGTGCGCATGCGCGCAGTCCCCAGAGGAAAGAGTCTGCGCACACCCCCGCCCGGCCTCCGACTCGCGCCGCGGCTCCCTCCCTTCTCCGCGGAGGCTTGTCGGCTGGGCGAGACAGCAAGAGCTGCGGCCGGCAGGGGGCTGTGCGGACCCAAGGCGGCTGCGGTGGCGCCGGCCTGTGGAAAATGCCACCAGGCGGCGCTTCGGTTCGTTGCTCGTGTGACGGCCGTTCCCCGCCCCCCCATCCCTGAACCCCCTGCGACCGCCGGGGAAGAACCGGCCCGCGCAGTGAGTACCGCACCGAGACGCTTCGGCGGGAACGAGGCCGACGGCCGGCTGTGCCGGTTGCGCCCCTGAGGTGAGTGCGGGCTGCGGCGGCGGCGGCGGCGGCGGCGGCGGCGGCGGCGGCAGGGCGCGGGGCGCGGGAAGGACGGGGGTTGCGGCGGCTGCCACCCCGGGTCCCCGCGGCGGAGGGAGGCCGCGCGGGCCTCTGCGGGGCGGGGAGGGCCGGCGCCGTCAGTGTTTAGTCTCAGCTATTCTGATGTCTAGTTTTGTGCCCTTTGCTATGTCCAATCCTATATGAATTTCTGTTTTTATCTGATCGCATGGGACTAGCCCAGTGGTTCTCCAATTGGCTGGACATTCAAATTGCTTGGAAAACTTTTTAAAAACATAGGGGCCTGCAGCCTTCCCCAGACAAGTTAATTCAGAATTTCTGAAGGTGGGGCTGAGGCATTAGTATTTTCTTAAGCTCCCTGTGTGATTATAATGAGTCCAACAATCACTCCCAACTCTAATAAAACGTTCTGACATTTTATAAAACTTGCCGATTGAGAACCTCAGCATGTGTTTCAAATGAGTTCAGAGGAGAGAGTTTCCAGTGTTAGGTGTTGGTGTTTGTTCTATCAGTTGCATTCACAATGTAGGCTGACAAGGGGAAAAAAAAAAAAACCAACAAAGAAAAAAAAAAAAACAAGAAAAAAAAATTCACAGGGAAGGTAGACAGGCCGTGCAAACGAGAGCTCAGTCACAGAAGAGCTGTCTCCAGGAGACCAAAGTCATGCTCTTTCACATTCTAAGTGATTGGTTTGTGCAGTGAACCAAATCTGAGCAGTTCCAATGTTTGAAAATGTAATGACTTGAATAGAAATACTAATATACCCTTCAAGGTCATGAAAGAGTTCCTTGGCCTTAGGAAACGTGTAACTTCTGTGAGCTCATGTAGGTCAATTTGATGGGCCTCTTATAACCTTAAGATTCATCTTGCTCCTTATCTTTCCTCTGCATTAAAATATGTTAATACCAGCTTTGGAATCAAATCAATTCTTTTCTTTTTAAATCTGCCTTTTTAAAAGTTCCTTTGTATTTGCAGAATTACCAAGGGTTTGTTAAAAATTACCATATTTTCTACCTCTGCATGAAATTAAGCAAAGACCGAAGTACGAAAAGGTCATCGAAACAAGAGACTATAAAATTAACCTGAGAATAGCGGTACACTGCTAATGATAGCCTAAAATTTAATTTAAAGTCAGTCCTGAAACTGTGTAATGGTTAAGGATTGAGTTTCTATCCTCATCCACATATTTAAAGAATCTTCTGTATTGGCTATCTCTAACCAAATTAGTGGGAATGGGAGAGGGCGGGGATCACCTCACTAAGAATCTACTCATCTATAGTCCTTTTATCTTTTCATTTAGAAGGGTAAGCTACTGAATGTCATATATATAATGCGGTACATAAAATGTGATAAATGCTGCACCTAACACACAAAGTCTACAATAGACCATAGATCTACAAAGGACTGTGATCTATGTATCAGAAGTAGCAGAGTTAACATCAACCCAGTTCCTAGCAAACGTTGCTAACTTATGGCCATAGCTATCATTTCAGACCCAATAGCTCTCCATTCCCTTGCTTAGCCCTGGAAACTACCATTCTACTTTCTGTCTGTATGATTTGACTGTTTTAGGCACCTCATATGCATGGAATCATACAATATTTGTCCTTCTGCTTTATTTCACTTAGCACAGTGCCTTTAACACCTGTCCATGTTGTAGCATGTGTCATAATTTCATTCCTTTCTCAGACTGTATAATAACACTCTACTATATATAATACCACATTTTGCTTATCCAGTCATGTATAGATGGACATTATTTTCATCTTTTGTTTATTATAAATAATGGTGCCATGAAGATTGGTGTACAGATACCTGTTCAAGTCTCTATTTCCAATGCTTTTGTTTACATATGAGAGGTGGAATTACTGAATCATATGGTAATCGTGTGTTTAATTTTTTGAGGATATAAATATTTTAAAATTTTATATTTCAAGTGTTTGTTAGTCTTTAAAAGTAAAATGAATTTTGGGGTGTTGACTTTATACCCTGTGATACTGTTAAATTCACTCACTAGTCCTAACATTTTATAGATTCCTTTGGATTTTCTACACAGAGAGTCATCATCTTTGAAGAAAACAGTTTAACTTCATCTTTGATAATATTAATGCCTTTTTTTCTTTTTGCCTTATTTCATTGGCTCAGACCTCCAGTGCCATATTGAATAGAAATGGTGAGAGTGGATATCCTTGTTAAATTCTTAGCCTTGGGGGAAGGAATGTAATATTTCACTATTAAATGTTACCTTACCTGTAGAATTTTTTTAAAGCTACCTTTGTCTGATTGAGAGAATACTCTAATATTTCTAGTTTTCTAAGGAGTTTTAAAAATATCATGAATGGATATTAAATTCAGTAAATTCTTAGTGGTTTTTGATGATCTGAATATAATAATTGAATGTTATTTGTTCAACAAATATTTATTATCTACTAGCCAGTATACAGAAGTAAACGAAATGTACAAAATCACTACCCTCTTGGAACTTATGTTAAAATATATAGGGATAAAGTATAAACAACAAAAAATAGATATTATATATTATACTAGAAGGTGGTAGTTGCTGTAAGGAAAACAATTAAACAAGGAAAGGGGATGGGGTGTCATGGTTAGAGGAAGCAGTTGCAATTTTAAACTAGAGTGGTCAGAGAAGGACGTACTGAGTGAGTAAGTATTTGAGCTGAAGGTGGTGAGTGAGGAAGTCCTGCAGATAGCCTGGAAAGGTCTGGATGATATCTGGGAAAAAGGGTGTTCTTGTCAAGGGGAACAGTAAGTGCAGAGTGTAAAGGCAGAACTCCACTTTGTGTGTTTGGGGGCAGCAAGAAAGGTGGTGTGGCTGGAGGGGAGCAAGTGGTGGGTGACAAAACAGTGCTGAGAGTAGCAGTAGCAGTAATGGAAATAATGCTAGTGATAACAGAGCCCGATACCCGTTGTCTAACAGCTGCCTTCTGCCAGACACTGTCCCAAGTTCATGAAACAGTAACAGCAAGAGATGAGGTCAGAGAAGTAAGTGAGATACATGGGACAAGTCACTCTTGTTGGCCAGAGTAAGAACTTGGGATTCTGAATGATGTGGAGCCACTTTTAGGTTTTGAGCAGATAAATGTTGATCTAACTTAAGCATTAGTAGAAGTGCTGAGGCTGCTGTGCTGACAGTAGATGAGGGTTGAACCAGCAAGGCCAGTGAGGAAGCTGTTGTGATAATCTGCACAGTCCCTGGTGGTTTGGAGGTGGTGAGCAGGTGTTGGGATCTGGATCCGGTTTAAGGAGAGAATGGGCAAGATTCTCTGTTGGATTGGAAGTGGGTGAAGGAGAAGGAACATACAAGAATGACTCTGAGGTTTTGGCTGAGGGGCTAAATGTGGAGTTTGAGGTGGAGTGGAGTAGGTTTATCTGAGTGGGGTGAGAACTAGATTTTGACATGGTAAATCTATTCTTTTGCTAAATTTTCAACTATGCTATGAGAAGGAACCATGGAAAGTTAGAAAAATAGGTTAAAAGTAATGGTGTTTAAATTCAGCACTTTTGAAAAAAAAAGTCTTTAGATGGATCGTTTCTTTAGGAATCCAGGTTTGACCTTAGGATATTGGCTGCAACTTTTCCCCCCTCTGTTTCCTATGGCAGCTGCTTACTATTCTAATATTAAGTTTATAACTTGCAGATTCAGAGATCTGAATTTCACAAACAAGTATCCTTTAAAAGGGTTTGGAGATTGATACCAGACTGCCAATGTTTTATTTTTCCAACTCCTTTTTTACTAAAAGTTTTATTTGATCTCAACCTCATGTCATGAAAGGAAGGTTTTTTTGTTTGTTTGTTTGTTTGTTTTTTTCCCCCCACCAAAAACTAAAAGACAACAATGGAAGGACAAAGTGTCATACAGCCATTTAACTTTTGTGACTTCTCTTCAACCATATACGTTCAAAAGTACACGCCTTAAAGAGTGTGGGACAGTCTGTCAGCTGTTTTGGTTCCACTTACTGAGCACGTACTCTGGACTGATGAAGGCATGGAAGGTGTGGATCTTCCCTTCTCCTAGCAGGTCTGGGTGTGTAGCGAATCTTCTGTTCCCCTGAGTCTACAGCCCCATGTCCCTCAGCTATGTGCCATTCAGGTCTTTAAGAGGTTTGTTTTTAAAAACATCATGACACTTAAAGGGAGCCCAATTATTTCATCAGATACACTCAACCATAGGATTAGCAATCTATTCCATGCTGTAGGAAAATTAGGCTGTGATTGGCTTGGACTTCATTTGTGTACCTTCATAAGAAATTTTGAAGGATAATTTTGGCTGTATGCAACTTTTCCAATAAGGAATCACTTTACTCCATCTTAACATATTGTTGCACTGTGGTCTCAGAACAAAGGATAACCCTTTACATAGACTATTTTAGCCTATGGATAAATGCGTTTTGTTGCCCTTATTTTTCTTATTTTGTTGTAGATGGGTCAAATTTTCATTAGAGATATTCATCAATTCTCAGACCTGCAACTGAAAATCAGTAATTCAAGGAAGTGGATTAGTTTTCATGAATGAAAACACTTGGGATCTGGATGGAGAGAGTTATTTCCTAACCCAAAGTCACAGATAGTGGAAGTATCATCTCCAGCCTCCCTGGTGTTCTTCAGAAGTAGAGTTGAAAGATCTGATGTGTCAGGGCCGGGCCCAGAGCCAGGCACATAGTGGGGGAAAAACAAATGTTAATTCCTTTCTCCAGCTTTATCATCCTTCCCAACTTTATCCCATTTCTAAATGTCACAGTTGGGATTTTTAGCCCTGGCTAGATCAACAGATGTCAGATGGTAGAGACAGCTGAGTCTTGAGACAAAGCTGAGGTCTCTTTGAGGTATCAGAGTGGAGGACAGGCAAGTTCAATTTCTGGAAGGTGAGTTGAGCTGGTGTCCTGAGGCATAAAGGCAAAAGGCAAAAGGCAAGAAAAGTATAAACGATGGGTGGTTGTTGATATTAGGGAAGAATTGGCTATCAGGAAACTGTAGGCCCTGCCTGAAGGCTGTAGAGAAGAAGCCATGGGCTGAACTGATAAACAAGCTGTGAGAAATGTCAGGTAGCTGGCTGGATAAGAGATGGCCTACTTAGTGTGTCCAGCTTGGACGGCTGGCTAGCCAACGACGGGTAAGATCCTCAGAGGAGGACAACCTAAGACAGGCACAGCCGGCTGGACCAGAGATGGCCTACTCAGTGTGTCCAGTATAGACGGCTGGATAGCCAACGACGGGTAAGATCCTCAGAGGAGGACAACCTAAGACAGGCACAGCCGGCTGGACCACAGATGGCGTACACAATGTGTCCAGTATGGACGGCTGGGTAGCCAACGACGGGTAAGATCCTCAGAGGAGGACAACCTAAGACAGGCACAGCCGGCTGGACCACAGATGGCCTACTCAGTGTGTCCAGCAGGGACGGCTGGATAGCCAATGACGGGTAAGATCCTCAGAGGAGGACAACCTAAGACAGGCACAGCCGGCTGGACCACAAATGGCCTACTCAGTGTGTCCAGTGTGGACGGCTGGGTAGCCAATGACGGGTAAGATCCTCAGAGGAGGACAACCTAAGACAGGCACAGCCGGCTGGACCATAGATGGCCTACTCAGTGTGTCCACTATAGACGGCTGGATAGCCAACGACGGGTAAGATCCTCAGAGGAGGACAACCTAAGACAGGCACAGCCGGCTGGACCACAGATGGCGTACACAATGTGTCCAGTATGGACGGCTGGGTAGCCAACGACGGGTAAGATCCTCAGAGGAGGACAACCTAAGACAGGCATAGCCGGCTGGACCACAGATGGGCTACTCAATGTGTCCAGCAGGGACGGCTGGCTAGCCAATGACGGGTAAGATCCTCAGAGGAGGACAACCTAAGACAGGCACAGCCGGCTGGACCACAGATGGCCTACTCAGTGTGTCCAGTGTGGATGGCTGGGTAGCCAACGACGGGTAAGATCCTCAGAGGAGGACAACCTAAGACAGGCACAGACGGCTGGACCAGAGATGGCCTACTCAGTGTGTCCAGCATGGACGGCTGGCTAGCCAATGACGGGTAAGATCCTCAGAGGAGGACAACCTAAGACAGGCACAGCCGGCTGGACCACAGATGGCCTACTCAGTGTGTCCAGCATGGACGGCTGGCCAGCCAATGAAGGGTAAGATCCTCAGAGGAGGACAACCTAAGACAGGCACAACGGCTAGACCTCAGATGGCCTACTCAGTGTGTCCAGCTTGGACGGCTGGCTAGCCAATGACGGGTAATATCCTCAGAGGAGGACAACCTACGGCAGGCACACCCGGCTGGACCACAGATGGCCTACTCAGTGTGTCCAGCATGGATGGATGCCTAGCCAATGAAAGGTAAGATCCTCAGAGGAGGACAACCTAAGACAGGCACAGCCGGCTGGACGAAAAATGGCCTACTCAGTGTGTCCAGCATGGACAGCTGGCTAGCCAATGACGGGTAAGATCCTCAGAGGAGGACAACCTAAGACAGGCACAGCCGGCTGGACCACAGAGGGCCTACTCAGTGTGTCCAGCTTGGACGGCTGGCTAGCCAATGACGGGTAAGATCCTCAGAGGAGGACAACCTAAGACAGGCACAGCCGGCTGGACCACAGATGGCCTACTCAGTGTGTCCAGCATGGACGGCTGGCCAGCCAATGAAGGGTAAGATCCTCAGAGGAGGACAACCTAAGACAGGCACAACGGCTAGACCTCAGATGGCCTACTCAGTGTGTCCAGCTTGGACGGCTGGCTAGCCAATGACGGGTAATATCCTCAGAGGAGGACAACCTAAGACAGGCACAGCCGGCTGGACGAAAAATGGCCTACTCAGTGTGTCCAGCATGGACAGCTGGCTAGCCAATGACGGGTAAGATCCTCAGAGGAGGACAACCTACGACAGGCACAGCCGGCTGGACAAGAGATGGCGTACTCAATGTGTCCAGCATGGACGGCTGGATAGCCAATGACGGGTAACATCCTCAGAGGAGGACAACCTAAGACAGGCACAGCCGCCTGGACCAGAGACGGCGTACTCAATGTGTCCAGTATGGATGGCTGCATAGCCTACGATGGATAAGCTCCAGGGAAGCTCTGGAGCCCTGAAGTACCTGAAATAACCTTAAGTTCAGGAAAAGAATAAAGCTCAATGATAAAGAAAATCTCTATCATTTTATTCATTGAATCATGTTTTTTATGTTTACATCTAAAATATGCATATTGTGTGCATATGCATGACTATATTTTGGGTTGTTATGTAATAAAATTACATATTAACATTTTATTTCTTTAAAACGTTGACGCATTGTGGCAAAACGTTAGCATTTAAAAATCTTTCTTTTCAGAAATCAGATCGTATACAAATGCTTGAAGTTTCTTTTTCACCTTTCCTTTATCCCATTCCCTTCTTTGCATCCAAAGAGGTAACCGTTATCCTGAAGTCAGTGTTGTTTTACTTTCCCAGCTGTTTTTTTTTTCGCCAGTCCCGCGGCCTGGGGAGGGTGGGGCTCCGGCGAAAGGACGAGGGGCGGGTTCCCCTCCCGATCTCAGAGAAGCTCCCAAAAGGGCAGCGGCGTGCCCACCTGCCGCCACCTCGGGCGGCCGCGAACCATTCAAATCGCCCGCGCCAAGAGGTACCCGGCGCTCGCGATTGGCTGAGCCGGACCAGCGCCCCTGGGCGGGGCCGGCCCCCTCGCAGCGGCCGCGGGTCCCGCCCCCACGCAGGGGCCGCGGGTCCCGCCCCGCTGGTGCGCATGCGCGCAGTCCCCAGAGGAAAGAGTCTGCGCACACCCCCGCCCGGCCTCCGACTCGCGCCGCGGCTCCCTCCCCTGTCCGCGGAGGCTTGTCGGCTCGGCGAGACAGCAAGAGCTGCGGCCGGCAGGGGGCTGTGCGGACCCAAGGCGGCTGCGGTGGCGCCGGCCTGTGGAAAATGCCACCAGGCGGCGCTTCGGTTCGTTGCTCGTGTGACGGCCGTTCCCCGCCCCCCCATCCCTGAACCCCCTGCGACCGCCGGGGAAGAACCGGCCCGCGCAGTGAGTACCGCACCGAGACGCTTCGGCGGGAACGAGGCCGACGGCCGGCTGTGCCGGTTGCGCCCCTGAGGTGAGTGCGGGCTGCGGCGGCGGCGGCGGCGGCGGCGGCGGCGGCGGCGGCGGCGGCGGCAGGGCGCGGGGCGCGTGAAGGACGGGGGTTGCGGCGGCTGCCACCCCGGGTCCCCGCGGCGGAGGGAGGCCGCGCGGGCCTCTGCGGGGCGGGGAGGGCCGGCGCCGTCAGTGTTTAGTCTCAGCTATTCTGATGTCTAGTTTTGTGCCCTTTGCTATGTCCAATCCTATATGAATTTCTGTTTTTATCTGATCGCATGGGACTAGCCCAGTGGTTCTCCAATTGGCTGGACATTCAAATTGCTTGGAAAACTTTTTAAAAACATAGGGGCCTGCAGCCTTCCCCAGACAAGTTAATTCAGAATTTCTGAAGGTGGGGCTGAGGCATTAGTATTTTCTTAAGCTCCCTGTGTGATTATAATGAGTCCAACAATCACTCCCAACTCTAATAAAACGTTCTGACATTTTATAAAACTTGCCGATTGAGAACCTCAGCATGTGTTTCAAATGAGTTCAGAGGAGAGAGTTTCCAGTGTTAGGTGTTGGTGTTTGTTCTATCAGTTGCATTCACAATGTAGGCTGACAAGGGGAAAAAAAAAAAAACAACAACAACAAGAAAAAAAAATTCAAAGGGAAGGTAGACAGGCCGTGCAAAGGAGAGCTCAATCACAGAAGAGCTGTCTCCAGGAGACCAAAGTCATGCTCTTTAACATTCTAAGTGATTGGTTTGTGCAGTGAACCAAATCTGAGCAGTTCCAATGTTTGAAAATGTAATGACTTGAATAGAAATACTAATATACCCTTCAAGGTCATGAAAGAGTTCCTTGGCCTTAGGAAACGTGTAACTTCTGTGAGCTCATGTAGGTCAATTTGATGGGCCTCTTATAACCTTAAGATTCATCTTGCTCCTTATCTTTCCTCTGCATGAAAATATGTTAATACCAGCTTTGGAATCAAATCAATTCTTTTCTTTTTAAATCTGCCTTTTTAAAAGTTCCTCTGTATTTGCAGAATTACCAAGGAGTTGTTAAAAATTACCGTATTTTCTACCTCTGCATGAAATTAAGCAAAGACCGAAGTACGAAAAGGTCATCGAAACAAGAGACTATAAAAGAAACCTGAGAATAGCGGTACACTGCTAATGATAGCCTAAAATTTAATTTAAAGTCAGTCCTGAAACTGTGTAATGGTTAAGGATTGAGTTTCTATCCTCATCCACATGTTTAAAGAATCTTCTGTATTGGCTATCTCTAACCAAATTAGTGGGAATGGGAGAGGGCGGGGAACAGCTCACTAAGAATCTACTCATCTATAGTCCTTTTACCTTTTCATTTAGAAGGGTAAGCTACTGAATGTCATATATATAATGCGGTACATAAAATGTGATAAATGCTGCACCTAACACACAAAGTCTACAATAGACCATAGATCTACAAAGGACTGTGATCTATGGATCAGAACTAGCAGAGTTAACATCAACCCAGTTCCTAGCAAACGTTGCTAACTTATGGCCATAGCTATCATTTCAGGCCCAATACCCCCTTTATAAAAGCAAATATTGTGTAGACCCCCTTCCCTTCCAAACGAGGCACTCTATCTTCAACTATAATTTTTAAGTAAATTTAAATCAATTTAGAATAATGGAATATATGTTATTGTACATTCATAACTATACTATATTCCTATTCCTACACCCCTCTTAATTATAATAAGTAAGTTAGGATCAGGGAAAGCAATATGAGAAATTATCCCACACGGGAAGTTCAGGAAAAATGAAAGAGCAAAGGCAGAGATGGACTCTCAGCTACTAGCAGGCCAGTTTTCTCTGTAGACGATCACAGACAAAGGGGGAAAAATACTTAACTGGAGTATGTATAACATGCTAAGATAAATTACAATCTGTCAATGTTGACCAAGAGTGAGGAAGTTTGATATTCCTGTGAATGAGCTATTTATAAACGTACTTATAAACCAATTCAGTGTGTTATGACACGAGTTAAGAGTGCCAATGAAGTGCCCTGGAAACATTTCATCCCAGAGCCAGCCACATGTCCAAAGATGCATTCAGTCTGTGGTGGGAAAGAAAAGTGGGCCGGGGGCTCCAGATGAGGGGAGCCGTGTAGCAACTTGGGGCAAGGACGCAGATGCCAAAGCTGGGCCTGTCCGACAGGGAGCTCAGGAGGGACTCAGCTGCTGCTTTGGGAGGTGGCAGGAGGTGGGGGGAGGGGATAGCCCGACCCTGGCTCCTGAAGCACCCCTCCCCTCCCTTCCTACTTGGGTCCCACACAGCGCCCCTCACTGCATCCTGCCTTGGCCTACCTGTGCCCCACATACACCCCGATGCTTCCCTCCCCGTTGCCTGAGCCCGAGCCTCCCTGCCTGCCTTCGACCATCCCCAGTACCCCCATCGTGCCGTGACCTACCTGCACCTGGGGCTCCATCCTGCTTCCCTGCTGGGGACTGGCCTTCTTGGACATGTGCGTCTCCTGGCAAGCTCTGGAGCCCTGAAGTACCTGAAATAACCTTAAGTTCAGGAAAAGAATAAAGCTCAATGATAAAGAAAATCTCTATCATTTTATTCATTGAATCATGTTGTTTATGTTTACATATAAAGTATGCATATCTGTGTGCATATGCATGGCTATATTTTGGGTTTTTATGTAATAAAATTACATATTAACATTTTATTTCTTTAAAACATTGACGCATTGTGGCAAAACGTTAGCATTTAAAAATCTTTCTTTTCAGAAATCAGATCGTATACAAATGCTTGAAGTTTCTTTTTCACCTTTCCTTTATCCCATTCCCTTCTTTGCATCCAAAGAGGTAACCGTTATCCTGAAGTCAGTGTTGTTTTACTTTCCCAGCTGTTTTTTTTTTTTCGCCAGTCCCGCGGCCTGGGGAGGGTGGGGCTCCGGCGAAAGGACGAGGGGCGGGTTCCCCTCCCGATCTCAGAGAAGCTCCCAAAAGGGCAGCGGCGTGCCCACCTGCCGCCACCTCGGGCGGCCGCGAACCATTCAAATCGCCCGCGCCAAGAGGTACCCGGCGCTCGCGATTGGCTGAGCCGGACCAGCGCCCCTGGGCGGGGCCGGCCCCCCCGCAGCGGCCGCGGGTCCCGCCCCCACGCAGGGGCCGCGGGTCCCGCCCCGCTGGTGCGCATGCGCGCAGTCCCCAGAGGAAAGAGTCTGCGCACACCCCCGCCCGGCCTCCGACTCGCGCCGCGGCTCCCTCCCCTGTCCGCGGAGGCTTGTCGGCTCGGCGAGACAGCAAGAGCTGCGGCCGGCAGGGGGCTGTGCGGACCCAAGGCGGCTGCGGTGGCGCCGGCCTGTGGAAAATGCCACCAGGCGGCGCTTCGGTTCGTTGCTCGTGTGACGGCCGTTCCCCGCCCCCCCATCCCTGAACCCCCTGCGACCGCCGGGGAAGAACCGGCCCGCGCAGTGAGTACCGCACCGAGACGCTTCGGCGGGAACGAGGCCGACGGCCGGCTGTGCCGGTTGCGCCCCTGAGGTGAGTGCGGGCTGCGGCGGCGGCGGCGGCGGCGGCGGCGGCAGGGCGCGGGGCGCGGGAAGGACGGGGGTTGCGGCGGCTGCCACCCCGGGTCCCCGCGGCGGAGGGAGGCCGCGCGGGCCTCTGCGGGGCGGGGAGGGCCGGCGCCGTCAGTGTTTAGTCTCAGCTATTCTGATGTCTAGTTTTGTGCCCTTTGCTATGTCCAATCCTATATGAATTTCTGTTTTTATCTGATCGCATGGGACTAGCCCAGTGGTTCTCCAATTGGCTGGACATTCAAATTGCTTGGAAAACTTTTTAAAAACATAGGGGCCTGCAGCCTTCCCCAGACAAGTTAATTCAGAATTTCTGAAGGTGGGGCTGAGGCATTAGTATTTTCTTAAGCTCCCTGTGTGATTATAATGAGTCCAACAATCAGTCCCAACTCTAATAAAACGTTCTGACATTTTATAAAACTTGCCGATTGAGAACCTCAGCATGTGTTTCAAATGAGTTCAGAGGAGAGAGTTTCCAGTGTTAGGTGTTGGTGTTTGTTCTATCAGTTGCATTCACAATGTAGGCTGACAAGGGGAAAAAAAAAACAAAACAACAACAAGAAAAAAAAATTCAAAGGGAAGGTAGACAGGCCGTGCAAAGGAGAGCTCAATCACAGAAGAGCTGTCTCCAGGAGACCAAAGTCATGCTCTTTCACATTCTAAGTGATTGGTTTGTGCAGTGAACCAAATCTGAGCAGTTCCAATGTTTGAAAATGTAATGACTTACATAGAAATACTAATATACCCTTCAAGGTCATGAAACAGTTCCTTGGCCTTAGGAAACGTGTAACTTCTGTGAGCTCATGTAGGTCAATTTGATGGGCCTCTTATAACCTTAAGATTCATCTTGCTCCTTATCTTTCCTCTGCATGAAAATATGTTAATACCAGCTTTGGAATCAAATCAATTCTTTTCTTTTTAAATCTGCCTTTTTAAAAGTTCCTCTGTATTTGCAGAATTACCAAGGAGTTGTTAAAAATTACCGTATTTTCTACCTCTGCATGAAATTAAGCAAAGACCGAAGTACGAAAAGGTCATCGAAACAAGAGACTATAAAAGAAACCTGAGAATAGCGGTACACTGCTAATGATAGCCTAAAATTTAATTTAAAGTCAGTCCTGAAACTGTGTAATGGTTAAGGATTGAGTTTCTATCCTCATCCACATGTTTAAAGAATCTTCTGTATTGGCTATCTCTAACCAAATTAGTGGGAATGGGAGAGGGCGGGGAACAGCTCACTAAGAATCTACTCATCTATAGTCCTTTTACCTTTTCATTTAGAAGGGTAAGCTACTGAATGTCATATATATAATGCGGTACATAAAATGTGATAAATGCTGCACCTAACACACAAAGTCTACAATAGACCATAGATCTTCTACAAAGGACTGTGATCTATGGATCAGAACTAGCAGAGTTAACATCAACCCAGTTCCTAGCAAACGTTGCTAACTTATGGCCATAGCTATCATTTCAGGCCCAATACCCCCTTTATAAAAGCAAATATTGTGTAGACCCCCTTCCCTTCCAAACGAGGCACTCTATCTTCAACTATAATTTTTAAGTAAATTTAAATCAATTTAGAATAATGGAATATATGTTATTGTACATTCATAACTATACTATATTCCTATTCCTACACCCCTCTTAATTATAATAAGTAAGTTAGGATCAGGGAAAGCAATATGAGAAATTATCCCACACGGGAAGTTCAGGAAAAATGAAAGAGCAAAGGCAGAGATGGACTCTCAGCTACTAGCAGGCCAGTTTTCTCTGTAGACGATCACAGACAAAGGGGGAAAAATACTTAACTGGAGTATGTATAACATGCTAAGATAAATTACAATCTGTCAATGTTGACCAAGAGTGAGGAAGTTTGATATTCCTGTGAATGAGCTATTTATAAACGTACTTATAAACCAATTCAGTGTGTTATGACACGAGTTAAGAGTGCCAATGAAGTGCCCTGGAAACATTTCATCCCAGAGCCAGCCACATGTCCAAAGATGCATTCAGTCTGTGGTGGGAAAGAAAAGTGGGCCGGGGGCTCCAGATGAGGGGAGCCGTGTAGCAACTTGGGGCAAGGACGCAGATGCCAAAGCTGGGCCTGTCCGACAGGGAGCTCAGGAGGGACTCAGCTGCTGCTTTGGGAGGTGGCAGGAGGTGGGGGGAGGGGATAGCCCGACCCTGGCTCCTGAAGCACCCCTCCCCTCCCTTCCTACTTGGGTCCCACACAGCGCCCCTCACTGCATCCTGCCTTGGCCTACCTGTGCCCCACATACACCCCGATGCTTCCCTCCCCGTTGCCTGAGCCCGAGCCTCCCTGCCTGCCTTCGACCATCCCCAGTACCCCCATCGTGCCGTGACCTACCTGCACCTGGGGCTCCATCCTGCTTCCCTGCTGGGGACTGGCCTTCTTGGACATGTGCGTCTCCTGGCAAGCTCTGGAGCCCTGAAGTACCTGAAATAACCTTAAGTTCAGGAAAAGAATAAAGCTCAATGATAAAGAAAATCTCTATCATTTTATTCATTGAATCATGTTGTTTATGTTTACATATAAAGTATGCATATCTGTGTGCATATGCATGGCTATATTTTGGGTTTTTATGTAATAAAATTACATATTAACATTTTATTTCTTTAAAACATTGACGCATTGTGGCAAAACGTTAGCATTTAAAAATCTTTCTTTTCAGAAATCAGATCGTATACAAATGCTTGAAGTTTCTTTTTCACCTTTCCTTTATCCCATTCCCTTCTTTGCATCCAAAGAGGTAACCGTTGTCCTGAAGTCAGTGTTGTTTTACTTTCCCAGCTGTTTTTTTTTTTCGCCAGTCCCGCGGCCTGGGGAGGGTGGGGCTCCGGCGAAAGGACGAGGGGCGGGTTCCCCTCCCGATCTCAGAGAAGCTCCCAAAAGGGCAGCGGCGTGCCCACCTGCCGCCACCTCGGGCGGCCGCGAACCATTCAAATCGCCCGCGCCAAGAGGTACCCGGCGCTCGCGATTGGCTGAGCCGGACCAGCGCCCCTGGGCGGGGCCGGCCCCCTCGCAGCGGCCGCGGGTCCCGCCCCCACGCAGGGGCCGCGGGTCCCGCCCCGCTGGTGCGCATGCGCGCAGTCCCCAGAGGAAAGAGTCTGCGCACACCCCCGCCCGGCCTCCGACTCGCGCCGCGGCTCCCTCCCCTGTCCGCGGAGGCTTGTCGGCTCGGCGAGACAGCAAGAGCTGCGGCCGGCAGGGGGCTGTGCGGACCCAAGGCGGCTGCGGTGGCGCCGGCCTGTGGAAAATGCCACCAGGCGGCGCTTCGGTTCGTTGCTCGTGTGACGGCCGTTCCCCGCCCCCCCATCCCTGAACCCCCTGCGACCGCCGGGGAAGAACCGGCCCGCGCAGTGAGTACCGCACCGAGACGCTTCGGCGGGAACGAGGCCGACGGCCGGCTGTGCCGGTTGCGCCCCTGAGGTGAGTGCGGGCTGCGGCGGCGGCGGCGGCGGCGGCGGCGGCGGCAGGGCGCGGCGCGCGGGAAGGACGGGGGTTGCGGCGGCTGCCACCCCGGGTCCCCGCGGCGGAGGGAGGCCGCGCGGGCCTCTGCGGGGCGGGGAGGGCCGGCGCCGTCAGTGTTTAGTCTCAGCTATTCTGATGTCTAGTTTTGTGCCCTTTGCTATGTCCAATCCTATATGAATTTCTGTTTTTATCTGATCGCATGGGACTAGCCCAGTGGTTCTCCAATTGGCTGGACATTCAAATTGCTTGGAAAACTTTTTAAAAACATAGGGGCCTGCAGCCTTCCCCAGACAAGTTAATTCAGAATTTCTGAAGGTGGGGCTGAGGCATTAGTATTTTCTTAAGCTCCCTGTGTGATTATAATGAGTCCAACAATCACTCCCAACTCTAATAAAACGTTCTGACATTTTATAAAACTTGCCGATTGAGAACCTCAGCATGTGTTTCAAATGAGTTCAGAGGAGAGAGTTTCCAGTGTTAGGTGTTGGTGTTTGTTCTATCAGTTGCATTCACAATGTAGGCTGACAAGGGGAAAAAAAAAAAAAACAACAACAACAAGAAAAAAAAATTCAAAGGGAAGGTAGACAGGCCGTGCAAAGGAGAGCTCAATCACAGAAGAGCTGTCTCCAGGAGACCAAAGTCATGCTCTTTCACATTCTAAGTGATTGGTTTGTGCAGTGAACCAAATCTGAGCAGTTCCAATGTTTGAAAATGTAATGACTTACATAGAAATACTAATATACCCTTCAAGGTCATGAAACAGTTCCTTGGCCTTAGGAAACGTGTAACTTCTGTGAGCTCATGTAGGTCAATTTGATGGGCCTCTTATAACCTTAAGATTCATCTTGCTCCTTATCTTTCCTCTGCATGAAAATATGTTAATACCAGCTTTGGAATCAAATCAATTCTTTTCTTTTTAAATCTGCCTTTTTAAAAGTTCCTCTGTATTTGCAGAATTACCAAGGAGTTGTTAAAAATTACCGTATTTTCTACCTCTGCATGAAATTAAGCAAAGACCGAAGTACGAAAAGGTCATCGAAACAAGAGACTATAAAAGAAACCTGAGAATAGCGGTACACTGCTAATGATAGCCTAAAATTTAATTTAAAGTCAGTCCTGAAACTGTGTAATGGTTAAGGATTGAGTTTCTATCCTCATCCACATGTTTAAAGAATCTTCTGTATTGGCTATCTCTAACCAAATTAGTGGGAATGGGAGAGGGCGGGGAACAGCTCACTAAGAATCTACTCATCTATAGTCCTTTTACCTTTTCATTTAGAAGGGTAAGCTACTGAATGTCATATATATAATGCGGTACATAAAATGTGATAAATGCTGCACCTAACACACAAAGTCTACAATAGACCATAGATCTACAAAGGACTGTGATCTATGGATCAGAACTAGCAGAGTTAACATCAACCCAGTTCCTAGCAAACGTTGCTAACTTATGGCCATAGCTATCATTTCAGGCCCAATACCCCCTTTATAAAAGCAAATATTGTGTAGACCCCCTTCCCTTCCAAACGAGGCACTCTATCTTCAACTATAATTTTTAAGTAAATTTAAATCAATTTAGAATAATGGAATATATGTTATTGTACATTCATAACTATACTATATTCCTATTCCTACACCCCTCTTAATTATAATAAGTAAGTTAGGATCAGGGAAAGCAATATGAGAAATTATCCCACACGGGAAGTTCAGGAAAAATGAAAGAGCAAAGGCAGAGATGGACTCTCAGCTACTAGCAGGCCAGTTTTCTCTGTAGACGATCACAGACAAAGGGGGAAAAATACTTAACTGGAGTATGTATAACATGCTAAGATAAATTACAATCTGTCAATGTTGACCAAGAGTGAGGAAGTTTGATATTCCTGTGAATGAGCTATTTATAAACGTACTTATAAACCAATTCAGTGTGTTATGACACGAGTTAAGAGTGCCAATGAAGTGCCCTGGAAACATTTCATCCCAGAGCCAGCCACATGTCCAAAGATGCATTCAGTCTGTGGTGGGAAAGAAAAGTGGGCCGGGGGCTCCAGATGAGGGGAGCCGTGTAGCAACTTGGGGCAAGGACGCAGATGCCAAAGCTGGGCCTGTCCGACAGGGAGCTCAGGAGGGACTCAGCTGCTGCTTTGGGAGGTGGCAGGAGGTGGGGGGAGGGGATAGCCCGACCCTGGCTCCTGAAGCACCCCTCCCCTCCCTTCCTACTTGGGTCCCACACAGCGCCCCTCACTGCATCCTGCCTTGGCCTACCTGTGCCCCACATACACCCCGATGCTTCCCTCCCCGTTGCCTGAGCCCGAGCCTCCCTGCCTGCCTTCGACCATCCCCAGTACCCCCATCGTGCCGTGACCTACCTGCACCTGGGGCTCCATCCTGCTTCCCTGCTGGGGACTGGCCTTCTTGGACATGTGCGTCTCCTGGCAAGCTCTGGAGCCCTGAAGTACCTGAAATAACCTTAAGTTCAGGAAAAGAATAAAGCTCAATGATAAAGAAAATCTCTATCATTTTATTCATTGAATCATGTTGTTTATGTTTACATATAAAGTATGCATATCTGTGTGCATATGCATGGCTATATTTTGGGTTTTTATGTAATAAAATTACATATTAACATTTTATTTCTTTAAAACATTGACGCATTGTGGCAAAACGTTAGCATTTAAAAATCTTTCTTTTCAGAAATCAGATCGTATACAAATGCTTGAAGTTTCTTTTTCACCTTTCCTTTATCCCATTCCCTTCTTTGCATCCAAAGAGGTAACCGTTATCCTGAAGTCAGTGTTGTTTTACTTTCCCAGCTGTTTTTTTTTTTCGCCAGTCCCGCGGCCTGGGGAGGGTGGGGCTCCGGCGAAAGGACGAGGGGCGGGTTCCCCTCCCGATCTCAGAGAAGCTCCCAAAAGGGCAGCGGCGTGCCCACCTGCCGCCACCTCGGGCGGCCGCGAACCATTCAAATCGCCCGCGCCAAGAGGTACCCGGCGCTCGCGATTGGCTGAGCCGGACCAGCGCCCCTGGGCGGGGCCGGCCCCCTCGCAGCGGCCGCGGGTCCCGCCCCCACGCAGGGGCCGCGGGTCCCGCCCCGCTGGTGCGCATGCGCGCAGTCCCCAGAGGAAAGAGTCTGCGCACACCCCCGCCCGGCCTCCGACTCGCGCCGCGGCTCCCTCCCCTGTCCGCGGAGGCTTGTCGGCTCGGCGAGACAGCAAGAGCTGCGGCCGGCAGGGGGCTGTGCGGACCCAAGGCGGCTGCGGTGGCGCCGGCCTGTGGAAAATGCCACCAGGCGGCGCTTCGGTTCGTTGCTCGTGTGACGGCCGTTCCCCGCCCCCCCATCCCTGAACCCCCTGCGACCGCCGGGGAAGAACCGGCCCGCGCAGTGAGTACCGCACCGAGACGCTTCGGCGGGAACGAGGCCGACGGCCGGCTGTGCCGGTTGCGCCCCTGAGGTGAGTGCGGGCTGCGGCGGCGGCGGCGGCGGCGGCGGCGGCAGGGCGCGGGGCGCGGGAAGGACGGGGGTTGCGGCGGCTGCCACCCCGGGTCCCCGCGGCGGAGGGAGGCCGCGCGGGCCTCTGCGGGGCGGGGAGGGCCGGCGCCGTCAGTGTTTAGTCTCAGCTATTCTGATGTCTAGTTTTGTGCCCTTTGCTATGTCCAATCCTATATGAATTTCTGTTTTTATCTGATCGCATGGGACTAGCCCAGTGGTTCTCCAATTGGCTGGACATTCAAATTGCTTGGAAAACTTTTTAAAAACATAGGGGCCTGCAGCCTTCCCCAGACAAGTTAATTCAGAATTTCTGAAGGTGGGGCTGAGGCATTAGTATTTTCTTAAGCTCCCTGTGTGATTATAATGAGTCCAACAATCACTCCCAACTCTAATAAAACGTTCTGACATTTTATAAAACTTGCCGATTGAGAACCTCAGCATGTGTTTCAAATGAGTTCAGAGGAGAGAGTTTCCAGTGTTAGGTGTTGGTGTTTGTTCTATCAGTTGCATTCACAATGTAGGCTGACAAGGGGAAAAAAAAAACAAAACAACAACAAGAAAAAAAAATTCAAAGGGAAGGTAGACAGGCCGTGCAAAGGAGAGCTCAATCACAGAAGAGCTGTCTCCAGGAGACCAAAGTCATGCTCTTTCACATTCTAAGTGATTGGTTTGTGCAGTGAACCAAATCTGAGCAGTTCCAATGTTTGAAAATGTAATGACTTACATAGAAATACTAATATACCCTTCAAGGTCATGAAACAGTTCCTTGGCCTTAGGAAACGTGTAACTTCTGTGAGCTCATGTAGGTCAATTTGATGGGCCTCTTATAACCTTAAGATTCATCTTGCTCCTTATCTTTCCTCTGCATGAAAATATGTTAATACCAGCTTTGGAATCAAATCAATTCTTTTCTTTTTAAATCTGCCTTTTTAAAAGTTCCTTTGTATTTGCAGAATTACCAAGGAGTTGTTAAAAATTACCGTATTTTCTACCTCTGCATGAAATTAAGCAAAGACCGAAGTACGAAAAGGTCATCGAAACAAGAGACTATAAAAGAAACCTGAGAATAGCGGTACACTGCTAATGATAGCCTAAAATTTAATTTAAAGTCAGTCCTGAAACTGTGTAATGGTTAAGGATTGAGTTTCTATCCTCATCCACATGTTTAAAGAATCTTCTGTATTGGCTATCTCTAACCAAATTAGTGGGAATGGGAGAGGGCGGGGAACAGCTCACTAAGAATCTACTCATCTATAGTCCTTTTATCTTTTCATTTAGAAGGGTAAGCTACTGAATGTCATATATATAATGCGGTACATAAAATGTGATAAATGCTGCACCTAACACACAAAGTCTACAATAGACCATAGATCTACAAAGGACTGTGATCTATGGAGCAGAACTAGCAGAGTTAACATCAACCCAGTTCCTAGCAAACGTTGCTAACTTATGGCCATAGCTATCATTTCAGGCCCAATACCCCCTTTATAAAAGCAAATATTCTGTAGACCCCCTTCCCTTCCAAATGAGGCACTCTATCTTCAACTATAATTTTTAAGTAAATTTAAATCAATTTAGAATAATGGAATATATGTTATTGTACATTCATAACTATACTATATTCCTATTCCTACACCCCGCTTAATTATAATAAGTAAGTTAGGATCAGGGAAAGCAATATGAGAAATTATCCCACACGGGAAGTTCAGGAAAAATGGAAGAGCAAAGGCAGAGATGGACTCTCAGCTACTAGCAGGCCAGTTTTCTCTGTAGACGATCACAGACAAAGGGGGAAAAATACTTAACTGGAGTATGTATAACATGCTAAGATAAATTACAATCTGTCAATGTTGACCAAGAGTGAGGAAGTTTGATATTCTTGTGAATGAGCTATTTCTAAACGTACTTATAAAACAATTCAGTGTGTTATGACACGAGTTAAGAGTGCCAATGAAGTGCCCTGGAAACATTTCATCCCAGAGCCAGCCACATGTCCAAAGATGCATTCAGTCTGTGGTGGGAAAGGAAAGTGGGCCGGGGGCTCCAGATGAGGGGAGCCGTGTAGCAACGTGGGGCAAGGACGCAGATGCCAAAGCTGGGCCTGTCCGACAGGGAGCTCAGGAGGGACTCAGCTGCTGCTTTGGGAGGTGGCAGGAGGTGGGGGGAGGGGATAGCCCGACCCTGGCTCCTGAAGCACCCCTCCCCTCCCTTCCTACTTGGGTCCCACACAGCGCCCCTCACTGCATCCTGCCTTGGCCTACCTGTGCCCCACATACACCCCGATGCTTCCCTCCCCGTTGCCTGAGCCCGAGCCTCCCTGCCTGCCTTCGACCATCCCCAGTACCCCCATCGTGCCGTGACCTACCTGCACCTGGGGCTCCATCCTGCTTCCCTGCTGGGGACTGGCCTTCTTGGACATGTGCGTCTCCTGGCAAGCTCTGGAGCCCTGAAGTACCTGAAATAACCTTAAGTTCAGGAAAAGAATAAAGCTCAATGATAAAGAAAATCTCTATCATTTTATTCATTGAATCATGTTGTTTATGTTTACATATAAAATATGCATATCTCTGTGCATATGCATGGCTATATTTTGGGTTTTTATATAATACAATTACATATTAACATTTTATTTCTTTAAAACGTTGACGCATTGTGGCAAAACGTTAGCATTTAAAAATCTTTCTTTTCAGAAATCAGATCGTATACAAATGCTTGAAGTTTCTTTTTCACCTTTCCTTTATCCCATTCCCTTCTTTGCATCCAAAGAGGTAACCGTTATCCTGAAGTCAGTGTTGTTTTACTTTCCCAGCTGTTTTTTTTTTCGCCAGTCCCGCGGCCTGGGGAGGGTGGGGCTCCGGCGAAAGGACGAGGGGCGGGTTCCCCTCCCGATCTCAGAGAAGCTCCCAAAAGGGCAGCGGCGTGCCCACCTGCCGCCACCTCGGGCGGCCGCGAACCATTCAAATCGCCCGCGCCAAGAGGTACCCGGCGCTCGCGATTGGCTGAGCCGGACCAGCGCCCCTGGGCGGGGCCGGCCCCCTCGCAGCGGCCGCGGGTCCCGCCCCCACGCAGGGGCCGCGGGTCCCGCCCCGCTGGTGCGCATGCGCGCAGTCCCCAGAGGAAAGAGTCTGCGCACACCCCCGCCCGGCCTCCGACTCGCGCCGCGGCTCCCTCCCCTGTCCGCGGAGGCTTGTCGGCTCGGCGAGACAGCAAGAGCTGCGGCCGGCAGGGGGCTGTGCGGACCCAAGGCGGCTGCGGTGGCGCCGGCCTGTGGAAAATGCCACCAGGCGGCGCTTCGGTTCGTTGCTCGTGTGACGGCCGTTCCCCGCCCCCCCATCCCTGAACCCCCTGCGACCGCCGGGGAAGAACCGGCCCGCGCAGTGAGTACCGCACCGAGACGCTTCGGCGGGAACGAGGCCGACGGCCGGCTGTGCCGGTTGCGCCCCTGAGGTGAGTGCGGGCTGCGGCGGCGGCGGCGGCGGCGGCGGCGGCGGCGGCGGCGGCGGCGGCAGGGCGCGGGGCGCGTGAAGGACGGGGGTTGCGGCGGCTGCCACCCCGGGTCCCCGCGGCGGAGGGAGGCCGCGCGGGCCTCTGCGGGGCGGGGAGGGCCGGCGCCGTCAGTGTTTAGTCTCAGCTATTCTGATGTCTAGTTTTGTGCCCTTTGCTATGTCCAATCCTATATGAATTTCTGTTTTTATCTGATCGCATGGGACTAGCCCAGTGGTTCTCCAATTGGCTGGACATTCAAATTGCTTGGAAAACTTTTTAAAAACATAGGGGCCTGCAGCCTTCCCCAGACAAGTTAATTCAGAATTTCTGAAGGTGGGGCTGAGGCATTAGTATTTTCTTAAGCTCCCTGTGTGATTATAATGAGTCCAACAATCACTCCCAACTCTAATAAAACGTTCTGACATTTTATAAAACTTGCCGATTGAGAACCTCAGCATGTGTTTCAAATGAGTTCAGAGGAGAGAGTTTCCAGTGTTAGGTGTTGGTGTTTGTTCTATCAGTTGCATTCACAATGTAGGCTGACAAGGGGAAAAAAAAAAAAACAACAACAACAAGAAAAAAAAATTCAAAAGGAAGGTAGACAGGCCGTGCAAAGGAGAGCTCAATCACAGAAGAGCTGTCTCCAGGAGACCAAAGTCATGCTCTTTAACATTCTAAGTGATTGGTTTGTGCAGTGAACCAAATCTGAGCAGTTCCAATGTTTGAAAATGTAATGACTTACATAGAAATACTAATATACCCTTCAAGGTCATGGAACAGTTCCTTGGCCTTAGGAAACGTGTAACTTCTGTGAGCTCATGTAGGTCAATTTGATGGGCCTCTTATAACCTTAAGATTCATCTTGCTCCTTATCTTTCCTCTGCATTAAAATATGTTAATACCAGCTTTGGAATCAAATCAATTCTTTTCTTTTTAAATCTGCCTTTTTAAAAGTTCCTTTGTATTTGCAGAATTACCAAGGAGTTGTTAAAAATTACCGTATTTTCTACCTCTGAATGAAATTAAGCAAAGACCGAAGTACGAAAAGGTCATCGAAACAAGAGACTATAAAAGAAACCTGAGAATAGCGGTACACTGCTAATGATAGCCTAAAATTTAATTTAAAGTCAGTCCTGAAACTGTGTAATGGTTAAGGATTGAGTTTCTATCCTCATCCACATGTTTAAAGAATCTTCTGTATTGGCTATCTCTAACCAAATTAGTGGGAATGGGAGAGGGCGGGGAACAGCTCACTAAGAATCTACTCATCTATAGTCCTTTTATCTTTTCATTTAGAAGGGTAAGCTACTGAATGTCATATATATAATGCGGTACATAAAATGTGATAAATGCTGCACCTAACACACAAAGTCTACAATAGACCATAGATCTACAAAGGACTATGATCTATGGAGCAGAACTAGCAGAGTTAACATCAACCCAGTTCCTAGCAAACGTTGCTAACTTATGGCCATAGCTATCATTTCAGGCCCAATACCCCCTTTATAAAAGCAAATATTGTGTAGACCCCCTTCCCTTCCAAATGAGGCACTCTATCTTCAACTATAATTTTTAAGTAAATTTAAATCAATTTAGAATAATGGAATATATGTTATTGTACATTCATAACTATACTATATTCCTATTCCTACACCCCGCTTAATTATAATAAGTAAGTTAGGATCAGGGAAAGCAATATGAGAAATTATCCCACACGGGAAGTTCAGGAAAAATGGAAGAGCAAAGGCAGAGATGGACTCTCAGCTACTAGCAGGCCAGTTTTCTCTGTAGACGATCACAGACAAAGGGGGAAAAATACTTAACTGGAGTATGTATAACATGCTAAGATAAATTACAATCTGTCAATGTTGACCAAGAGTGAGGAAGTTTGATATTCTTGTGAATGAGCTATTTCTAAACGTACTTATAAAACAATTCAGTGTGTTATGACACGAGTTAAGAGTGCCAATGAAGTGCCCTGGAAACATTTCATCCCAGAGCCAGCCACATGTCCAAAGATGCATTCAGTCTGTGGTGGGAAAGGAAAGTGGGCCGGGGGCTCCAGATGAGGGGAGCCGTGTAGCAACGTGGGGCAAGGACGCAGATGCCAAAGCTGGGCCTGTCCGACAGGGAGCTCAGGAGGGACTCAGCTGCTGCTTTGGGAGGTGGCAGGAGGTGGGGGGAGGGGATAGCCCGACCCTGGCTCCTGAAGCACCCCTCCCCTCCCTTCCTACTTGGGTCCCACACAGCGCCCCTCACTGCATCCTGCCTTGGCCTACCTGTGCCCCACATACACCCCGATGCTTCCCTCCCCGTTGCCTGAGCCCGAGCCTCCCTGCCTGCCTTCGACCATCCCCAGTACCCCCATCGTGCCGTGACCTACCTGCACCTGGGGCTCCATCCTGCTTCCCTGCTGGGGACTGGCCTTCTTGGACATGTGCGTCTCCTGGCAAGCTCTGGAGCCCTGAAGTACCTGAAATAACCTTAAGTTCAGGAAAAGAATAAAGCTCAATGATAAAGAAAATCTCTATCATTTTATTCATTGAATCATGTTGTTTATGTTTACATATAAAATATGCATATCTCTGTGCATATGCATGGCTATATTTTGGGTTTTTATATAATACAATTACATATTAACATTTTATTTCTTTAAAACGTTGACGCATTGTGGCAAAACGTTAGCATTTAAAAATCTTTCTTTTCAGAAATCAGATCGTATACAAATGCTTGAAGTTTCTTTTTCACCTTTCCTTTATCCCATTCCCTTCTTTGCATCCAAAGAGGTAACCGTTATCCTGAAGTCAGTGTTGTTTTACTTTCCCAGCTGTTTTTTTTTTCGCCAGTCCCGCGGCCTGGGGAGGGTGGGGCTCCGGCGAAAGGACGAGGGGCGGGTTCCCCTCCCGATCTCAGAGAAGCTCCCAAAAGGGCAGCGGCGTGCCCACCTGCCGCCACCTCGGGCGGCCGCGAACCATTCAAATCGCCCGCGCCAAGAGGTACCCGGCGCTCGCGATTGGCTGAGCCGGACCAGCGCCCCTGGGCGGGGCCGGCCCCCTCGCAGCGGCCGCGGGTCCCGCCCCCACGCAGGGGCCGCGGGTCCCGCCCCGCTGGTGCGCATGCGCGCAGTCCCCAGAGGAAAGAGTCTGCGCACACCCCCGCCCGGCCTCCGACTCGCGCCGCGGCTCCCTCCCTTCTCCGCGGAGGCTTGTCGGCTGGGCGAGACAGCAAGAGCTGCGGCCGGCAGGGGGCTGTGCGGACCCAAGGCGGCTGCGGTGGCGCCGGCCTGTGGAAAATGCCACCAGGCGGCGCTTCGGTTCGTTGCTCGTGTGACGGCCGTTCCCCGCCCCCCCATCCCTGAACCCCCTGCGACCGCCGGGGAAGAACCGGCCCGCGCAGTGAGTACCGCACCGAGACGCTTCGGCGGGAACGAGGCCGACGGCCGGCTGTGCCGGTTGCGCCCCTGAGGTGAGTGCGGGCTGCGGCGGCGGCGGCGGCGGCGGCGGCGGCGGCGGCGGCAGGGCGCGGGGCGCGGGAAGGACGGGGGTTGCGGCGGCTGCCACCCCGGGTCCCCGCGGCGGAGGGAGGCCGCGCGGGCCTCTGCGGGGCGGGGAGGGCCGGCGCCGTCAGTGTTTAGTCTCAGCTATTCTGATGTCTAGTTTTGTGCCCTTTGCTATGTCCAATCCTATATGAATTTCTGTTTTTATCTGATCGCATGGGACTAGCCCAGTGGTTCTCCAATTGGCTGGACATTCAAATTGCTTGGAAAACTTTTTAAAAACATAGGGGCCTGCAGCCTTCCCCAGACAAGTTAATTCAGAATTTCTGAAGGTGGGGCTGAGGCATTAGTATTTTCTTAAGCTCCCTGTGTGATTATAATGAGTCCAACAATCACTCCCAACTCTAATAAAACGTTCTGACATTTTATAAAACTTGCCGATTGAGAACCTCAGCATGTGTTTCAAATGAGTTCAGAGGAGAGAGTTTCCAGTGTTAGGTGTTGGTGTTTGTTCTATCAGTTGCATTCACAATGTAGGCTGACAAGGGGAAAAAAAAAAAACCAACAAAGAAAAAAAAAAAAACAAGAAAAAAAAATTCACAGGGAAGGTAGACAGGCCGTGCAAACGAGAGCTCAGTCACAGAAGAGCTGTCTCCAGGAGACCAAAGTCATGCTCTTTAACATTCTAAGTGATTGGTTTGTGCAGTGAACCAAATCTGAGCAGTTCCAATGTTTGAAAATGTAATGACTTGAATAGAAATACTAATATACCCTTCAAGGTCATGAAAGAGTTCCTTGGCCTTAGGAAACGTGTAACTTCTGTGAGCTCATGTAGGTCAATTTGATGGGCCTCTTATAACCTTAAGATTCATCTTGCTCCTTATCTTTCCTCTGCATTAAAATATGTTAATACCAGCTTTGGAATCAAATCAATTCTTTTCTTTTTAAATCTGCCTTTTTAAAAGTTCCTTTGTATTTGCAGAATTACCAAGGGTTTGTTAAAAATTACCATATTTTCTACCTCTGCATGAAATTAAGCAAAGACCGAAGTACGAAAAGGTCATCGAAACAAGAGACTATAAAATTAACCTGAGAATAGCGGTACACTGCTAATGATAGCCTAAAATTTAATTTAAAGTCAGTCCTGAAACTGTGTAATGGTTAAGGATTGAGTTTCTATCCTCATCCACATATTTAAAGAATCTTCTGTATTGGCTATCTCTAACCAAATTAGTGGGAATGGGAGAGGGCGGGGATCACCTCACTAAGAATCTACTCATCTATAGTCCTTTTATCTTTTCATTTAGAAGGGTAAGCTACTGAATGTCATATATATAATGCGGTACATAAAATGTGATAAATGCTGCACCTAACACACAAAGTCTACAATAGACCATAGATCTACAAAGGACTGTGATCTATGTATCAGAAGTAGCAGAGTTAACATCAACCCAGTTCCTAGCAAACGTTGCTAACTTATGGCCATAGCTATCATTTCAGACCCAATAGCTCTCCATTCCCTTGCTTAGCCCTGGAAACTACCATTCTACTTTCTGTCTGTATGATTTGACTGTTTTAGGCACCTCATATGCATGGAATCATACAATATTTGTCCTTCTGCTTTATTTCACTTAGCACAGTGCCTTTAACACCTGTCCATGTTGTAGCATGTGTCATAATTTCATTCCTTTCTCAGACTGTATAATAACACTCTACTATATATAATACCACATTTTGCTTATCCAGTCATGTATAGATGGACATTATTTTCATCTTTTGTTTATTATAAATAATGGTGCCATGAAGATTGGTGTACAGATACCTGTTCAAGTCTCTATTTCCAATGCTTTTGTTTACATATGAGAGGTGGAATTACTGAATCATATGGTAATCGTGTGTTTAATTTTTTGAGGATATAAATATTTTAAAATTTTATATTTCAAGTGTTTGTTAGTCTTTAAAAGTAAAATGAATTTTGGGGTGTTGACTTTATACCCTGTGATACTGTTAAATTCACTCACTAGTCCTAACATTTTATAGATTCCTTTGGATTTTCTACACAGAGAGTCATCATCTTTGAAGAAAACAGTTTAACTTCATCTTTGATAATATTAATGCCTTTTTTTCTTTTTGCCTTATTTCATTGGTTCAGACCTCCAGTGCCATATTGAATAGAAATGGTGAGAGTGGATATCCTTGTTAAATTCTTAGCCTTGGGGGAAGGAATGTAATATTTCACTATTAAATGTTACCTTACCTGTAGAATTTTTTTAAAGCTACCTTTGTCTGATTGAGAGAATACTCTAATATTTCTAGTTTTCTAAGGAGTTTTAAAAATATCATGAATGGATATTAAATTCAGTAAATTCTTAGTGGTTTTTGATGATCTGAATATAATAATTGAATGTTATTTGTTCAACAAATATTTATTATCTACTAGCCAGTATACAGAAGTAAACGAAATGTACAAAATCACTACCCTCTTGGAACTTATGTTAAAATATATAGGGATAAAGTATAAACAACAAAAAAATAGATATTATATATTATACTAGAAGGTGGTAGTTGCTGTAAGGAAAACAATTAAACAAGGAAAGGGGATGGGGTGTCATGGTTAGAGGAAGCAGTTGCAATTTTAAACTAGAGTGGTCAGAGAAGGACGTACTGAGTGAGTAAGTATTTGAGCTGAAGGTGGTGAGTGAGGAAGTCCTGCAGATAGCCTGGAAAGGTCTGGATGATATCTGGGAAAAAGGGTGTTCTTGTCAAGGGGAACAGTAAGTGCAGAGTGTAAAGGCAGAACTCCACTTTGTGTGTTTGGGGGCAGCAAGAAAGGTGGTGTGGCTGGAGGGGAGCAAGTGGTGGGTGACAAAACAGTGCTGAGAGTAGCAGTAGCAGTAATGGAAATAATGCTAGTGATAACAGAGCCCGATACCCGTTGTCTAACAGCTGCCTTCTGCCAGACACTGTCCCAAGTTCATGAAACAGTAACAGCAAGAGATGAGGTCAGAGAAGTAAGTGAGATACATGGGACAAGTCACTCTTGTTGGCCAGAGTAAGAACTTGGGATTCTGAATGATGTGGAGCCACTTTTAGGTTTTGAGCAGATAAATGTTGATCTAACTTAAGCATTAGTAGAAGTGCTGAGGCTGCTGTGCTGACAGTAGATGAGGGTTGAACCAGCAAGGCCAGTGAGGAAGCTGTTGTGATAATCTGCACAGTCCCTGGTGGTTTGGAGGTGGTGAGCAGGTGTTGGGATCTGGATCCGGTTTAAGGAGAGAATGGGCAAGATTCTCTGTTGGATTGGAAGTGGGTGAAGGAGAAGGAACATACAAGAATGACTCTGAGGTTTTGGCTGAGGGGCTAAATGTGGAGTTTGAGGTGGAGTGGAGTAGGTTTATCTGAGTGGGGTGAGAACTAGATTTTGACATGGTAAATCTATTCTTTTGCTAAATTTTCAACTATGCTATGAGAAGGAACCATGGAAAGTTAGAAAAATAGGTTAAAAGTAATGGTGTTTAAATTCAGCACTTTTGAAAAAAAAAGTCTTTAGATGGATCGTTTCTTTAGGAATCCAGGTTTGACCTTAGGATATTGGCTGCAACTTTTCCCCCCTCTGTTTCCTATGGCAGCTGCTTACTATTCTAATATTAAGTTTATAACTTGCAGATTCAGAGATCTGAATTTCACAAACAAGTATCCTTTAAAAGGGTTTGGAGATTGATACCAGACTGCCAATGTTTTATTTTTCCAACTCCTTTTTTACTAAAAGTTTTATTTGATCTCAACCTCATGTCATGAAAGGAAGGTTTTTTTGTTTGTTTGTTTGTTTGTTTTTTTCCCCCCACCAAAAACTAAAAGACAACAATGGAAGGACAAAGTGTCATACAGCCATTTAACTTTTGTGACTTCTCTTCAACCATATACGTTCAAAAGTACACGCCTTAAAGAGTGTGGGACAGTCTGTCAGCTGTTTTGGTTCCACTTACTGAGCACGTACTCTGGACTGATGAAGGCATGGAAGGTGTGGATCTTCCCTTCTCCTAGCAGGTCTGGGTGTGTAGCGAATCTTCTGTTCCCCTGAGTCTACAGCCCCATGTCCCTCAGCTATGTGCCATTCAGGTCTTTAAGAGGTTTGTTTTTAAAAACATCATGACACTTAAAGGGAGCCCAATTATTTCATCAGATACACTCAACCATAGGATTAGCAATCTATTCCATGCTGTAGGAAAATTAGGCTGTGATTGGCTTGGACTTCATTTGTGTACCTTCATAAGAAATTTTGAAGGATAATTTTGGCTGTATGCAACTTTTCCAATAAGGAATCACTTTACTCCATCTTAACATATTGTTGCACTGTGGTCTCAGAACAAAGGATAACCCTTTACATAGACTATTTTAGCCTATGGATAAATGCGTTTTGTTGCCCTTATTTTTCTTATTTTGTTGTAGATGGGTCAAATTTTCATTAGAGATATTCATCAATTCTCAGACCTGCAACTGAAAATCAGTAATTCAAGGAAGTGGATTAGTTTTCATGAATGAAAACACTTGGGATCTGGATGGAGAGAGTTATTTCCTAACCCAAAGTCACAGATAGTGGAAGTATCATCTCCAGCCTCCCTGGTGTTCTTCAGAAGTAGAGTTGAAAGATCTGATGTGTCAGGGCCGGGCCCAGAGCCAGGCACATAGTGGGGGAAAAACAAATGTTAATTCCTTTCTCCAGCTTTATCATCCTTCCCAACTTTATCCCATTTCTAAATGTCACAGTTGGGATTTTTAGCCCTGGCTAGATCAAGAGATGTCAGATGGTAGAGACAGCTGAGTCTTGAGACAAAGCTGAGGTCTCTTTGAGGTATCAGAGTGGAGGACAGGCAAGTTCAATTTCTGGAAGGTGAGTTGAGCTGGTGTCCTGAGGCATAAAGGCAAAAGGCAAAAGGCAAGAAAAGTATAAACGATGGGTGGTTGTTGATATTAGGGAAGAATTGGCTATCAGGAAACTGTAGGCCCTGCCTGAAGGCTGTAGAGAAGAAGCCATGGGCTGAACTGATAAACAAGCTGTGAGAAATGTCAGGTAGCTGGCTGGATAAGAGATGGCCTACTCAGTGTGTCCAGCTTGGACGGCTGGCTAGCCAACGACGGGTAAGATCCTCAGAGGAGGACAACCTAAGACAGGCACAGCCGGCTGGACCAGAGATGGCCTACTCAGTGTGTCCAGTATAGACGGCTGGATAGCCAACGACGGGTAAGATCCTCAGAGGAGGACAACCTAAGACAGGCACAGCCGGCTGGACCACAGATGGCGTACACAATGTGTCCAGTATGGACGGCTGGGTAGCCAACGACGGGTAAGATCCTCAGAGGAGGACAACCTAAGACAGGCACAGCCGGCTGGACCACAGATGGCCTACTCAGTGTGTCCAGCAGGGACGGCTGGATAGCCAATGACGGGTAAGATCCTCAGAGGAGGACAACCTAAGACAGGCACAGCCGGCTGGACCACAAATGGCCTACTCAGTGTGTCCAGTGTGGACGGCTGGGTAGCCAATGACGGGTAAGATCCTCAGAGGAGGACAACCTAAGACAGGCACAGCCGGCTGGACCATAGATGGCCTACTCAGTGTGTCCAGTATAGACGGCTGGATAGCCAACGACGGGTAAGATCCTCAGAGGAGGACAACCTAAGACAGGCACAGCCGGCTGGACCACAGATGGCCTACTCAGTGTGTCCAGCATGGACGGCTGGATAGCCAATGACGGGTAAGATCCTCAGAGGAGGACAACCTAAGACAGGCACAGCCGGCTGGACCACAGATGGCGTACACAATGTGTCCAGTATGTACGGCTGGGTAGCCAACGACGGGTAAGATCCTCAGAGGAGGACAACCTAAGACAGGCACAGCCGGCTGGACCACAGATGGCCTACTCAATGTGTCCAGCAGGGACGGCTGGCTAGCCAATGACGGGTAAGATCCTCAGAGGAGGACAACCTAAGACAGGCACAGCCGGGTGGACCACAGATGGCCTACTCAGTGTGTCCAGTGTGGATGGCTGGGTAGCCAATGACGGGTAAGATCCTCAGAGGAGGACAACCTAAGACAGGCACAGCCAGCTGGACCAGAGATGGCCTACTCAGTGTGTCCAGTATAGATGGCTGGATAGCCAACGACGAGGCATAGCCGGCTGGACCACAGATGGGCTACTCAATGTGTCCAGCAGGGACGGCTGGCTAGCCAATGACGGGTAAGATCCTCAGAGGAGGACAACCTAAGACAGGCACAGCCAGCTGGACCAGAGATGGCCTACTCAGTGTGTCCAGTATAGATGGCTGGATAGCCAACGACGAGGCATAGCCGGCTGGACCACAGATGGGCTACTCAATGTCTCCAGCAGGGACGGCTGGCTAGCCAATGACGGGTAAGATCCTCAGAGGAGGACAACCTAAGACAGGCACAGCCGGGTGGACCACAGATGGCCTACTCAGTGTGTCCAGCTTGGACGGCTGGCTAGCCAAGACGGGTAAGATCCTCAGAGGAGGACAACCTAAGACAGGCACAGCCGGCTGGACCACAGATGGCCTACTCAGTGTGTCCAGCATGGACGGCTGGCCAGCCAATGAAGGGTAAGTTCCTCAGAGGAGGACAACCTAAGACAGGCACAACGGCTGGACCTCAGATGGCCTACTCAGTGTGTCCAGCATGGATGGATGCCTAGCCAATGACAGGTAAGATCCTCAGAGGAGGACAACCTAAGAAAGGCACAGCCGGCTGGACGAAAAATGGCCTACTCAGTGTGTCCAGCATGGACAGCTGGCTAGCCACTGACGGGTAAGATCCTCAGAGGAGGACAACCTACGACAGGCACAGCCGGCTGGACAAGAGATGGCGTACACAATGTGTCCAGCATGGACGGCTGGATAGCCAATGACGGGTAACATCCTCAGAGGAGGACAACCTAAGACAGGCACAGCCGGCTGGACCAGAGACGGCGTACTCAATGTGTCCAGTATGGATGGCTGCATAGCCTACGATGGATAAGCTCCAGGGAAGCTCTGGAGCCCTGAAGTACCTGAAATAACCTTAAGTTCAGGAAAAGAATAAAGCTCAATGATAAAGAAAATCTCTATCATTTTATTCATTGAATCATGTTGTTTATGTTTACATATAAAATATGCATATTGTGTGCATATGCATGACTATATTTTGGGTTGTTATGTAATAAAATTACATATTAACATTTTATTTCTTTAAAACATTGACGCATTGTGGCAAAATGTTAGCATTTAAAAATCTTTCTTTTAATAAATCAGATCATATACAAATGCTTGAAGTTTCTTTTTCACCTTTCCTTTATCCCATTCCCTTCTTTGCATCCCAAGAGGTAACCATTATCCTGAAGTCAGTGTTGTTTTATTTTCCCAGCTGTTTTTTTTTTCGCCAGTCCCGCGGCCTGGGGAGGGTGGGGCTCCTGCGAAAAGACGAGGGGCGGGTTCCCCTCCCGATCTCAGAGAAGCTCCCAAAAGGTCAGCGGCATGCCCACCTGCCGCCACCTCGGGCGACCGCGAACCATTCAAATCGCCCGCGCCAAGAGGTACCCGGCGCTCGCGATTGGCTGAGCCGGACCAGCGCCCCTGGGCGGGGCCGGCCCCCTCGCAGCGGCCGCGGGTCCCGCCCCCACGCAGGGGCCGCGGGTCCCGGCCCGCTGGTGCGCATGCGCGCAGTCCCCAGAGGAAAGAGTCTGCGCACACCCCCGCCCGGCCTCCGACTCGCGCCGCGGCTCCCTCCCTTGTCCGCGGAGGCTTGTCGGCTGGGCGAGACAGCAAGAGCTGCGGCCGGCAGGGGGCTGTGCGGACCCAAGGCGGCTGCGGTGGCGCCGGCCTGTGGAAAATGCCACCAGGCGGCGCTTCGGTTCGTTGCTCGTGTGACGGCCGTTCCCCGCCCCCCCATCCCTGAACCCCCTGCGACCGCCGGGGAAGAACCGGCCCGCGCAGTGAGTACCGCACCGAGACGCTTCGGCGGGAACGAGGCCGACGGCCGGCTGTGCCGGTTGCGCCCCTGAGGTGAGTGCGGGCTGCGGCGGCGGCGGCGGCGGCGGCGGCGGCGGCAGCGGCGGCAGGGCGCGGCGCGCGGGAAGGACGGGGGTTGCGGCGGCTGCCACCCCGGGTCCCCGCGGCGGAGGGAGGCCGCGCGGGCCTCTGCGGGGCGGGGAGGGCCGGCGCCGTCAGTGTTTAGTCTCAGCTATTCTGATGTCTAGTTTTGTGCCCTTTGCTATGTCCAATCCTATATGAATTTCTGTTTTTATCTGATCGAATGGGACTAGCCCAGTGGTTCTCCAATTGGCTGCACATTCAAATTGCTTGGAAAACTTTTTAAAAACATAGGGGCCTGCAGTCTTCCCCAGACAAGTTAATTCAGAATTTCTGAAGGTGGGGCTGAGGCATTAGTATTTTCTTAAGCTCCCTGTGTGATTATAATGAGTCCAAAAATCACTTCCAACTCTAAAACGTTGTGACATTTTATAAAACTTGCCGAGTGAGAACCTCAGCATGTATTTCAAGTGAGTCCAGAGGAGAGAATTTCCAGTGTCAGGTGTTGGTGTTTGTTCTATCAGTTGCATTCACAATGTAGGTTGACAAGGGAAAAAAAAAAAAAAACAACAAAAAAATTTAACAGGGAAGGTAGACAGGCCGTGCAAACGAGAGCTCAATCACAGAAGAGCTGTCTCCAGGAGACCAAAGTCATGCTCTTTCACATTCTAAGTGATTGGTTTGTGCAGTGAACCAAATCTGAGCAGTTCCAATGTTTGAAAATGTAATGACTTACATAGAAATACTAATATACCCTTCAAGGTCATGAAACAGTTCCTTGGCCTTAGGAAACGTGTAACTTCTGTGAGCTCATGTAGGTCAATTTGATGGGCCTCTTATAACCTTAAGATTCATCTTGCTCCTTATCTTTCCTCTGCATTAAATATGTTAATACCAGCTTTGGAATCAAATCAATTCTTTTCTTTTTAAATCTGCCTTTTAAAAACTTCCTTTGTATTTGCAGAATTACCAAGGGGTTGTTAAAAATTACCATATTTTCTACCTCTGCATGAAATTAAGCAAAGACCTAAGTACGAAAAGGTCATCGAAACAAGAGACTATAAAAGAAACCTGAGAATAGCGGTACATTGCTAATGATAGCCTAAAATTTAATTTAAAGCCAGTCCTGAAAATGTGTAATGGTTAAGGATTGAGTTTCTATCCTCATCCACATGTTTAAAGAATCGTCTGTATTGGCTATCTCTAACCAAATAAGTGGGAATGGGAGAGGGCGGGGAACAACTCACTAAGAATCTACTCATCTATAGTCCTTTTATCTTTTCATTTAGAAGGGTAAGCTACTGAATATCATATATATGATGCGGTACCTAAAATGTGATAAATGCTGCACCTAACACACAAAGTCTACAATAGACCATAGATCTGCAAAGGATTCTGATCTATGGATCAGAACTAGCAGAGTTAACATCAACCCAGTTCCTAGCAAACGTTGCTAACTTATGGCCATAGCTATCATTTCAGACCCAATACCCCCTTTATAAAAGCAAATATTCTGTAGACCCCCTTCCCTTCCAAATGAGGCACTCTACTTTCAACTATAATTTTTAAGTACATTTAAATCAATTTAGAATACTGGAATATATGTTATTGTACATTCATAACTATACCATATTCCTATTCCTACACCCCGCTTAATTATAATAAGTAAGTTAGGATCAGGGAAAGCAATATGAGAAATTATCCCACACGGGAAGTTCAGGAAAAATGAAAGAGCAAAGGCAGAGATGGACTCTAAGCTAATAGCAGACCAGTTTTCTCTGTAGACGATCACAGACAAAGGGGGAAAAATACTTAATTAAAGTATGTTTAACATGCTAAGATAAATGACAATCTGTCAATGTTGACCAAGAATGAGGAAGTTCGATATTCTTGTAAATAAGCTATTTCTAAACGTACTTATAAAACAATTCAGTGTGTTATGACACGAGTTAAGAGTGCCAATGAAGTGCCCTGGAAACATTTCATCCCAGAGCCAGCCACATGTCCAAAGATGCATTCAGTCTGTGGTGGGAAAGATAAGCGGGCCGGGGGCTCCAGATGAGGGGAGCCGTGTAGCAAGTTGGGGCAAGGAGGCAGATGCCAAAGCTGGGCCTGTCCCACAGGGAGCTCAGGAGGGACTCAGCTGCTGCTTTGGGAGGTGACAGGAGGTGGGGGGAGGGGATAGCCCGACCCTGGCTCCTGAAGCACCCCTCCCCTCCCTTCCTACTTGGGTCCCACACAGCGCCCCTCACTCCATCCTGCCTTGGCCTACCTGTGCCCCACATACACCCCGGTGCTTCCCTCCCCGTTGCCTGACCCCGAGCCTCCCTGCCTGCCTTCGACCATCCCCAGTACCCCCATCCTGCCATGACCTACCTGCACCTGGGGCTCCATCCTGCTTCCCTGCTGGGGACTGGCCTTCTTGGACATGTGCGTCTCCTGGCAAGCTCTGGAGCCCTGAAGTACCTGAAATAACCGTAAGTTCAGGAAAAGAATAAAGCTCAATGATAAAGAAAATCTCTATCATTTTATTCATTGAATAATGATTTTTATGTTTACATATAAAATATGCATATCTGTATGCATATGCATGACTGTATTTTGGGTTTTTATGTAATATAATTACATATTAACATTTTATTTCTTTAAAACATTGAAACATTGTGGCAAAATGTTAGCATTTAAAAATCTTTCTTCTAAGAAATCAAATCATATATAAATGCTTGAAGTTTCTTTTTCAACTTTCCTTTATCCCATTCCCTTCTTTCCATCCAAAGACATAACTGTTATCCTGAAGTCATTGTTGTTTTACTTTCCCAGCTTTTTTTTTTTTTTTCTTTTTTTTGACAGTCCCGCGGCCTGGGGAGGGTGGGTCTCCGGCGAAAGGATGAGGGGCGGGTTCCCCTCCCGATCTCAGAGAAGCTCCCAAAAGGGCAGCGGGCTGCCCATCTGCCCTCACCTCAGGCGGCCGCGAACCATTCAAATGGCCCGCGCCAAGAGGTAACCGGCGCTCGTGATTGGCTGAGCCGGACCAGCGCCCCTGGGCGGGGCCGGTCCCCTCGCAGCGGCCGCGTGTCCCGCCCACACGCAGCGGCCGCGGTTTCCGACCCGCTGGTGCGCATGCGCGCAGTCCCCAGAGGAAAGAGTCTGCGCACACCCCCGCCCGGCCTCCGACTCGCGCCGCGGCTCCCTCCCCTGTCCGCGAAGGCTTCTCGGCTGGGCGAGACAGCAAGAGCTGCGGCCGGCAGCGCGCCGTGCGGACCCAAGGCGACTGCGGTGGCGCCGACGTGTGGAAAATGCCACCAGGCGGCGCTTCGGTTCGTTGCTCGTGTGACGGCCGTTCCCCGCCCCCCCACCCCTGAAACCCCTGCGACCGCCGGGGAAGAACCGGCCCGCGCAGGGAGTACCGCACCGAGACGCCTCGGCGGGAACGAGGCCGACGGCCGGCTGTGCCGGTTGCGCCCCTGAGGTGAGTGGGGGCGGCGGCGGCGGCGGCGGCGAGGCGCGGGGCGCGGGAAGGACGGGGGTTGCGGCGGCTGCCACCCCGGGTCCCCGCGGCGGAGGGAGGCCGCGCGGGCCTCTGCGGGGCGGGGAGGGCCGGCGCCGTAAGTGTTTAGTCTCAGCTATTCTGATGTCTAGTTTTGTGCCCTTTGCTATGTCCAATCCTATATGAATTTCTGTTTTTATCTGATCGAATGGGAATAGCCCAGTGGTTCTCCAATTGGCTGCACATTCAAATTGCTTGGAAAACTTTTTAAAAACATAGGGGCCTGCAGTCTTCCCCAGACAAGTTAATTCAGAATTTCTGAAGGTGGGGCTGAGGCATTAGTATTTTCTTAAGCTCCCTGTGTGATTATAATGAGTCCAAAAATCACTTCCAACTCTAAAACGTTGTGACATTTTATAAAACTTGCCGAGTGAGAACCTCAGCATGTATTTCAAGTGAGTCCAGAGGAGAGAATTTCCAGTGTCAGGTGTTGGTGTTTGTTCTATCAGTTGCATTCACAATGTAGGTTGACAAGGGAAAAAAAAAAAAAAAAACAACAAAAAAATTTAACAGGGAAGGTAGACAGGCCGTGCAAACGAGAGCTCAATCACAGAAGAGCTGTCTCCAGGAGACCAAAGTCATGCTCTTTCACATTCTAAGTGATTGGTTTGTGCAGTGAACCAAATCTGAGCAGTTCCAATGTTTGAAAATGTAATGACTTACATAGAAATACTAATATACCCTTCAAGGTCATGAAACAGTTCCTTGGCCTTAGGAAACGTGTAACTTCTGTGAGCTCATGTAGGTCAATTTGATGGGCCTCTTATAACCTTAAGATTCATCTTGCTCCTTATCTTTCCTCTGCATTAAATATGTTAATACCAGCTTTGGAATCAAATCAATTCTTTTCTTTTTAAATCTGCCTTTTAAAAACTTCCTTTGTATTTGCAGAATTACCAAGGGGTTGTTAAAAATTACCATATTTTCTACCTCTGCATGAAATTAAGCAAAGACCGAAGTACGAAAAGGTCATCGAAACAAGAGACTATAAAAGAAACCTGAGAATAGCGGTACATTGCTAATGATAGCCTAAAATTTAATTTAAAGCCAGTCCTGAAAATGTGTAATGGTTAAGGATTGAGTTTCTATCCTCATCCACATGTTTAAAGAATCGTCTGTATTGGCTATCTCTAACCAAATAAGTGGGAATGGGAGAGGGCGGGGAACAACTCACTAAGAATCTACTCATCTATAGTCCTTTTATCTTTTCATTTAGAAGGGTAAGCTACTGAATATCATATATATGATGCGGTACCTAAAATGTGATAAATGCTGCACCTAACACACAAAGTCTACAATAGACCATAGATCTGCAAAGGATTCTGATCTATGGATCAGAACTAGCAGAGTTAACATCAACCCAGTTCCTAGCAAACGTTGCTAACTTATGGCCATAGCTATCATTTCAGACCCAATACCCCCTTTATAAAAGCAAATATTCTGTAGACCCCCTTCCCTTCCAAATGAGGCACTCTACTTTCAACTATAATTTTTAAGTACATTTAAGTCAATTTAGAATACTGGAATATATGTTATTGTACATTCATAACTATACCATATTCCTATTCCTACACCCCGCTTAATTATAATAAGTAAGTTAGGATCAGGGAAAGCAATATGAGAAATTATCCCACACGGGAAGTTCAGGAAAAATGAAAGAGCAAAGGCAGAGATGGACTCTAAGCTAATAGCAGACCAGTTTTCTCTGTAGACGATCACAGACAAAGGGGGAAAAATACTTAATTAAAGTATGTTTAACATGCTAAGATAAATGACAATCTGTCAATGTTGACCAAGAATGAGGAAGTTCGATATTCTTGTAAATAAGCTATTTCTAAACGTACTTATAAAACAATTCAGTGTGTTATGACACGAGTTAAGAGTGCCAATGAAGTGCCCTGGAAACATTTCATCCCAGAGCCAGCCACATGTCCAAAGATGCATTCAGTCTGTGGTGGGAAAGATAAGCGGGCCGGGGGCTCCAGATGAGGGGAGCCGTGTAGCAAGTTGGGGCAAGGAGGCAGATGCCAAAGCTGGGCCTGTCCCACAGGGAGCTCAGGAGGGACTCAGCTGCTGCTTTGGGAGGTGACAGGAGGTGGGGGGAGGGGATAGCCCGACCCTGGCTCCTGAAGCACCCCTCCCCTCCCTTCCTACTTGGGTCCCACACAGCGCCCCTCACTCCATCCTGCCTTGGCCTACCTGTGCCCCACATACACCCCGGTGCTTCCCTCCCCGTTGCCTGACCCCGAGCCTCCCTGCCTGCCTTCGACCATCCCCAGTACCCCCATCCTGCCATGACCTACCTGCACCTGGGGCTCCATCCTGCTTCCCTGCTGGGGACTGGCCTTCTTGGACATGTGCGTCTCCTGGCAAGCTCTGGAGCCCTGAAGTACCTGAAATAACCGTAAGTTCAGGAAAAGAATAAAGCTCAATGATAAAGAAAATCTCTATCATTTTATTCATTGAATAATGATTTTTATGTTTACATATAAAATATGCATATCTGTATGCATATGCATGACTGTATTTTGGGTTTTTATGTAATATAATTACATATTAACATTTTATTTCTTTAAAACATTGAAACATTGTGGCAAAATGTTAGCATTTAAAAATCTTTCTTCTAAGAAATCAAATCATATATAAATGCTTGAAGTTTCTTTTTCAACTTTCCTTTATCCCATTCCCTTCTTTCCATCCAAAGACATAACTGTTATCCTGAAGTCATTGTTGTTTTACTTTCCCAGCTTTTTTTTTTTTTTTCTTTTTTTTGACAGTCCCGCGGCCTGGGGAGGGTGGGTCTCCGGCGAAAGGATGAGGGGCGGGTTCCCCTCCCGATCTCAGAGAAGCTCCCAAAAGGGCAGCGGGCTGCCCATCTGCCCTCACCTCAGGCGGCCGCGAACCATTCAAATGGCCCGCGCCAAGAGGTAACCGGCGCTCGTGATTGGCTGAGCCGGACCAGCGCCCCTGGGCGGGGCCGGTCCCCTCGCAGCGGCCGCGTGTCCCGCCCACACGCAGCGGCCGCGGTTTCCGACCCGCTGGTGCGCATGCGCGCAGTCCCCAGAGGAAAGAGTCTGCGCACACCCCCGCCCGGCCTCCGACTCGCGCCGCGGCTCCCTCCCCTGTCCGCGAAGGCTTCTCGGCTGGGCGAGACAGCAAGAGCTGCGGCCGGCAGCGCGCCGTGCGGACCCAAGGCGACTGCGGTGGCGCCGACGTGTGGAAAATGCCACCAGGCGGCGCTTCGGTTCGTTGCTCGTGTGACGGCCGTTCCCCGCCCCCCCACCCCTGAAACCCCTGCGACCGCCGGGGAAGAACCGGCCCGCGCAGGGAGTACCGCACCGAGACGCCTCGGCGGGAACGAGGCCGACGGCCGGCTGTGCCGGTTGCGCCCCTGAGGTGAGTGGGGGCGGCGGCGGCGGCGGCGGCGAGGCGCGGGGCGCGGGAAGGACGGGGGTTGCGGCGGCTGCCACCCCGGGTCCCCGCGGCGGAGGGAGGCCGCGCGGGCCTCTGCGGGGCGGGGAGGGCCGGCGCCGTAAGTGTTTAGTCTCAGCTATTCTGATGTCTAGTTTTGTGCCCTTTGCTATGTCCAATCCTATATGAATTTCTGTTTTTATCTGATCGAATGGGAATAGCCCAGTGGTTCTCCAATTGGCTGCACATTCAAATTGCTTGGAAAACTTTTTAAAAACATAGGGGCCTGCAGTCTTCCCCAGACAAGTTAATTCAGAATTTCTGAAGGTGGGGCTGAGGCATTAGTATTTTCTTAAGCTCCCTGTGTGATTATAATGAGTCCAAAAATCACTTCCAACTCTAAAACGTTGTGACATTTTATAAAACTTGCCGAGTGAGAACCTCAGCATGTATTTCAAGTGAGTCCAGAGGAGAGAATTTCCAGTGTCAGGTGTTGGTGTTTGTTCTATCAGTTGCATTCACAATGTAGGTTGACAAGGGAAAAAAAAAAAAAAAAACAACAAAAAAATTTAACAGGGAAGGTAGACAGGCCGTGCAAACGAGAGCTCAATCACAGAAGAGCTGTCTCCAGGAGACCAAAGTCATGCTCTTTCACATTCTAAGTGATTGGTTTGTGCAGTGAACCAAATCTGAGCAGTTCCAATGTTTGAAAATGTAATGACTTACATAGAAATACTAATATACCCTTCAAGGTCATGAAACAGTTCCTTGGCCTTAGGAAACGTGTAACTTCTGTGAGCTCATGTAGGTCAATTTGATGGGCCTCTTATAACCTTAAGATTCATCTTGCTCCTTATCTTTCCTCTGCATTAAATATGTTAATACCAGCTTTGGAATCAAATCAATTCTTTTCTTTTTAAATCTGCCTTTTAAAAACTTCCTTTGTATTTGCAGAATTACCAAGGGGTTGTTAAAAATTACCATATTTTCTACCTCTGCATGAAATTAAGCAAAGACCGAAGTACGAAAAGGTCATCGAAACAAGAGACTATAAAAGAAACCTGAGAATAGCGGTACATTGCTAATGATAGCCTAAAATTTAATTTAAAGCCAGTCCTGAAAATGTGTAATGGTTAAGGATTGAGTTTCTATCCTCATCCACATGTTTAAAGAATCGTCTGTATTGGCTATCTCTAACCAAATAAGTGGGAATGGGAGAGGGCGGGGAACAACTCACTAAGAATCTACTCATCTATAGTCCTTTTATCTTTTCATTTAGAAGGGTAAGCTACTGAATATCATATATATGATGCGGTACCTAAAATGTGATAAATGCTGCACCTAACACACAAAGTCTACAATAGACCATAGATCTGCAAAGGATTCTGATCTATGGATCAGAACTAGCAGAGTTAACATCAACCCAGTTCCTAGCAAACGTTGCTAACTTATGGCCATAGCTATCATTTCAGACCCAATACCCCCTTTATAAAAGCAAATATTCTGTAGACCCCCTTCCCTTCCAAATGAGGCACTCTACTTTCAACTATAATTTTTAAGTACATTTAAGTCAATTTAGAATACTGGAATATATGTTATTGTACATTCATAACTATACCATATTCCTATTCCTACACCCCGCTTAATTATAATAAGTAAGTTAGGATCAGGGAAAGCAATATGAGAAATTATCCCACACGGGAAGTTCAGGAAAAATGAAAGAGCAAAGGCAGAGATGGACTCTAAGCTAATAGCAGACCAGTTTTCTCTGTAGACGATCACAGACAAAGGGGGAAAAATACTTAATTAAAGTATGTTTAACATGCTAAGATAAATGACAATCTGTCAATGTTGACCAAGAATGAGGAAGTTCGATATTCTTGTAAATAAGCTATTTCTAAACGTACTTATAAAACAATTCAGTGTGTTATGACACGAGTTAAGAGTGCCAATGAAGTGCCCTGGAAACATTTCATCCCAGAGCCAGCCACATGTCCAAAGATGCATTCAGTCTGTGGTGGGAAAGATAAGCGGGCCGGGGGCTCCAGATGAGGGGAGCCGTGTAGCAAGTTGGGGCAAGGAGGCAGATGCCAAAGCTGGGCCTGTCCCACAGGGAGCTCAGGAGGGACTCAGCTGCTGCTTTGGGAGGTGACAGGAGGTGGGGGGAGGGGATAGCCCGACCCTGGCTCCTGAAGCACCCCTCCCCTCCCTTCCTACTTGGGTCCCACACAGCGCCCCTCACTCCATCCTGCCTTGGCCTACCTGTGCCCCACATACACCCCGGTGCTTCCCTCCCCGTTGCCTGACCCCGAGCCTCCCTGCCTGCCTTCGACCATCCCCAGTACCCCCATCCTGCCATGACCTACCTGCACCTGGGGCTCCATCCTGCTTCCCTGCTGGGGACTGGCCTTCTTGGACATGTGCGTCTCCTGGCAAGCTCTGGAGCCCTGAAGTACCTGAAATAACCGTAAGTTCAGGAAAAGAATAAAGCTCAATGATAAAGAAAATCTCTATCATTTTATTCATTGAATAATGATTTTTATGTTTACATATAAAATATGCATATCTGTATGCATATGCATGACTGTATTTTGGGTTTTTATGTAATATAATTACATATTAACATTTTATTTCTTTAAAACATTGAAACATTGTGGCAAAATGTTAGCATTTAAAAATCTTTCTTCTAAGAAATCAAATCATATATAAATGCTTGAAGTTTCTTTTTCAACTTTCCTTTATCCCATTCCCTTCTTTCCATCCAAAGACATAACTGTTATCCTGAAGTCATTGTTGTTTTACTTTCCCAGCTTTTTTTTTTTTTTTCTTTTTTTTGACAGTCCCGCGGCCTGGGGAGGGTGGGTCTCCGGCGAAAGGATGAGGGGCGGGTTCCCCTCCCGATCTCAGAGAAGCTCCCAAAAGGGCAGCGGGCTGCCCATCTGCCCTCACCTCAGGCGGCCGCGAACCATTCAAATGGCCCGCGCCAAGAGGTAACCGGCGCTCGTGATTGGCTGAGCCGGACCAGCGCCCCTGGGCGGGGCCGGTCCCCTCGCAGCGGCCGCGTGTCCCGCCCACACGCAGCGGCCGCGGTTTCCGACCCGCTGGTGCGCATGCGCGCAGTCCCCAGAGGAAAGAGTCTGCGCACACCCCCGCCCGGCCTCCGACTCGCGCCGCGGCTCCCTCCCCTGTCCGCGAAGGCTTCTCGGCTGGGCGAGACAGCAAGAGCTGCGGCCGGCAGCGCGCCGTGCGGACCCAAGGCGACTGCGGTGGCGCCGACGTGTGGAAAATGCCACCAGGCGGCGCTTCGGTTCGTTGCTCGTGTGACGGCCGTTCCCCGCCCCCCCACCCCTGAAACCCCTGCGACCGCCGGGGAAGAACCGGCCCGCGCAGGGAGTACCGCACCGAGACGCCTCGGCGGGAACGAGGCCGACGGCCGGCTGTGCCGGTTGCGCCCCTGAGGTGAGTGGGGGCGGCGGCGGCGGCGGCGGCGAGGCGCGGGGCGCGGGAAGGACGGGGGTTGCGGCGGCTGCCACCCCGGGTCCCCGCGGCGGAGGGAGGCCGCGCGGGCCTCTGCGGGGCGGGGAGGGCCGGCGCCGTAAGTGTTTAGTCTCAGCTATTCTGATGTCTAGTTTTGTGCCCTTTGCTATGTCCAATCCTATATGAATTTCTGTTTTTATCTGATCGAATGGGAATAGCCCAGTGGTTCTCCAATTGGCTGCACATTCAAATTGCTTGGAAAACTTTTTAAAAACATAGGGGCCTGCAGTCTTCCCCAGACAAGTTAATTCAGAATTTCTGAAGGTGGGGCTGAGGCATTAGTATTTTCTTAAGCTCCCTGTGTGATTATAATGAGTCCAAAAATCACTTCCAACTCTAAAACGTTGTGACATTTTATAAAACTTGCCGAGTGAGAACCTCAGCATGTATTTCAAGTGAGTCCAGAGGAGAGAATTTCCAGTGTCAGGTGTTGGTGTTTGTTCTATCAGTTGCATTCACAATGTAGGTTGACAAGGGAAAAAAAAAAAAAAAAACAACAAAAAAATTTAACAGGGAAGGTAGACAGGCCGTGCAAACGAGAGCTCAATCACAGAAGAGCTGTCTCCAGGAGACCAAAGTCATGCTCTTTCACATTCTAAGTGATTGGTTTGTGCAGTGAACCAAATCTGAGCAGTTCCAATGTTTGAAAATGTAATGACTTACATAGAAATACTAATATACCCTTCAAGGTCATGAAACAGTTCCTTGGCCTTAGGAAACGTGTAACTTCTGTGAGCTCATGTAGGTCAATTTGATGGGCCTCTTATAACCTTAAGATTCATCTTGCTCCTTATCTTTCCTCTGCATTAAATATGTTAATACCAGCTTTGGAATCAAATCAATTCTTTTCTTTTTAAATCTGCCTTTTAAAAACTTCCTTTGTATTTGCAGAATTACCAAGGGGTTGTTAAAAATTACCATATTTTCTACCTCTGCATGAAATTAAGCAAAGACCGAAGTACGAAAAGGTCATCGAAACAAGAGACTATAAAAGAAACCTGAGAATAGCGGTACATTGCTAATGATAGCCTAAAATTTAATTTAAAGCCAGTCCTGAAAATGTGTAATGGTTAAGGATTGAGTTTCTATCCTCATCCACATGTTTAAAGAATCGTCTGTATTGGCTATCTCTAACCAAATAAGTGGGAATGGGAGAGGGCGGGGAACAACTCACTAAGAATCTACTCATCTATAGTCCTTTTATCTTTTCATTTAGAAGGGTAAGCTACTGAATATCATATATATGATGCGGTACCTAAAATGTGATAAATGCTGCACCTAACACACAAAGTCTACAATAGACCATAGATCTGCAAAGGATTCTGATCTATGGATCAGAACTAGCAGAGTTAACATCAACCCAGTTCCTAGCAAACGTTGCTAACTTATGGCCATAGCTATCATTTCAGACCCAATACCCCCTTTATAAAAGCAAATATTCTGTAGACCCCCTTCCCTTCCAAATGAGGCACTCTACTTTCAACTATAATTTTTAAGTACATTTAAGTCAATTTAGAATACTGGAATATATGTTATTGTACATTCATAACTATACCATATTCCTATTCCTACACCCCGCTTAATTATAATAAGTAAGTTAGGATCAGGGAAAGCAATATGAGAAATTATCCCACACGGGAAGTTCAGGAAAAATGAAAGAGCAAAGGCAGAGATGGACTCTAAGCTAATAGCAGACCAGTTTTCTCTGTAGACGATCACAGACAAAGGGGGAAAAATACTTAATTAAAGTATGTTTAACATGCTAAGATAAATGACAATCTGTCAATGTTGACCAAGAATGAGGAAGTTCGATATTCTTGTAAATAAGCTATTTCTAAACGTACTTATAAAACAATTCAGTGTGTTATGACACGAGTTAAGAGTGCCAATGAAGTGCCCTGGAAACATTTCATCCCAGAGCCAGCCACATGTCCAAAGATGCATTCAGTCTGTGGTGGGAAAGATAAGCGGGCCGGGGGCTCCAGATGAGGGGAGCCGTGTAGCAAGTTGGGGCAAGGAGGCAGATGCCAAAGCTGGGCCTGTCCCACAGGGAGCTCAGGAGGGACTCAGCTGCTGCTTTGGGAGGTGACAGGAGGTGGGGGGAGGGGATAGCCCGACCCTGGCTCCTGAAGCACCCCTCCCCTCCCTTCCTACTTGGGTCCCACACAGCGCCCCTCACTCCATCCTGCCTTGGCCTACCTGTGCCCCACATACACCCCGGTGCTTCCCTCCCCGTTGCCTGACCCCGAGCCTCCCTGCCTGCCTTCGACCATCCCCAGTACCCCCATCCTGCCATGACCTACCTGCACCTGGGGCTCCATCCTGCTTCCCTGCTGGGGACTGGCCTTCTTGGACATGTGCGTCTCCTGGCAAGCTCTGGAGCCCTGAAGTACCTGAAATAACCGTAAGTTCAGGAAAAGAATAAAGCTCAATGATAAAGAAAATCTCTATCATTTTATTCATTGAATAATGATTTTTATGTTTACATATAAAATATGCATATCTGTATGCATATGCATGACTGTATTTTGGGTTTTTATGTAATATAATTACATATTAACATTTTATTTCTTTAAAACATTGAAACATTGTGGCAAAATGTTAGCATTTAAAAATCTTTCTTCTAAGAAATCAAATCATATACAAATGCTTGAAGTTTCTTTTTCAACTTTCCTTTATCCCATTCCCTTCTTTCCATCCAAAGACATAACTGTTATCCTGAAGTCATTGTTGTTTTACTTTCCCAGCTTTTTTTTTTTTTTTCTTTTTTTTGACAGTCCCGCGGCCTGGGGAGGGTGGGTCTCCGGCGAAAGGATGAGGGGCGGGTTCCCCTCCCGATCTCAGAGAAGCTCCCAAAAGGGCAGCGGGCTGCCCATCTGCCCTCACCTCAGGCGGCCGCGAACCATTCAAATGGCCCGCGCCAAGAGGTAACCGGCGCTCGTGATTGGCTGAGCCGGACCAGCGCCCCTGGGCGGGGCCGGTCCCCTCGCAGCGGCCGCGTGTCCCGCCCACACGCAGCGGCCGCGGTTTCCGACCCGCTGGTGCGCATGCGCGCAGTCCCCAGAGGAAAGAGTCTGCGCACACCCCCGCCCGGCCTCCGACTCGCGCCGCGGCTCCCTCCCCTGTCCGCGAAGGCTTCTCGGCTGGGCGAGACAGCAAGAGCTGCGGCCGGCAGGGCGCCGTGCGGACCCAAGGCGACTGCGGTGGCGCCGACGTGTGGAAAATGCCACCAGGCGGCGCTTCGGTTTGTTGCTCGTGTGACGGCCGTTCCCCGCCCCCCCACCCCTGAAACCCCTGCGACCGCCGGGGAAGAACCGGCCCGCGCAGGGAGTACCGCACCGAGACGCCTCGGCGGGAACGAGGCCGACGGCCGGCTGTGCCGGTTGCGCCCCTGAGGTGAGTGGGGGCTGCGGCGGCGGCGACGCGCGGGGCGCGGGAAGGACGGGGGTTGCGGCGGCTGCCACCCCGGGTCCCCGCGGCGGAGGGAGGCGGCGCGGGCCTCTGCGGGGCGGGGAGGGCCGGCGCCGTAAGTGTTTAGTCTCAGCTATTCTGATGTCTAGTTTTGTGCCCTTTGCTATGTCCAATCCTATATGAATTTCTGTTTTTATCTGATCGAATGGGAATAGCCCAGTGGTTCTCCAATTGGCTGCACATTCAAATTGCTTGGAAAACTTTTTAAAAACATAGGGGCCTGCAGTCTTCCCCAGACAAGTTAATTCAGAATTTCTGAAGGTGGGGCTGAGGCATTAGTATTTTCTTAAGCTCCCTGTGTGATTATAATGAGTCCAACAATCACTCCCAACTCTAAAACGTTGTGACATTTTATAAAACTTGCCGAGTGAGAACCTCAGCATGTGTTTCAAATGAGTTCAGAGGAGAGAGTTTCCAGTGTTAGGTGTTGGTGTTTGTTCTATCAGTTGCATTCACAATGTAGGCTGACAAGGGAAAAAAAAAAAAAAACCAACAAACAAAAAAAAAAACAAGAAAAAAAAATTCACAGGGAAGGTAAACAGGCCGTGCAAACGAGAGCTCAGTCACAGAAGAGCTGTCTCCAGGAGACCAAAGTCATGCTCTTTCACATTCTAAGTGATTGGTTTGTGCAGTGAACCAAATCTGAGCAGTTCCAATGTTTGAAAATGTAATGACTTAAGTAGAAATACTAATATACCCTTCAAGGCCATGAAACATTTCCTTGGCCCTAGGAAACGTGTAAATTCTGTGAGCTCATGTAGGTCAATTTGATGGGCCTCTTATAACCTTAAGATTCATCTTGCTCCTTATCTTTCCTCTGCATTAAAATATGTTAATACCAGCTTTGGAATCAAATCAATTCTTTTCTTTTTAAATCTGCCTTTTTAAAACTTCCTTTGTATTTGCAGAATTACCAAGGGGTTGTTAAAAATTACCATATTTTCTACCTCTGCATGAAATTAAGCAAAGACCGAAGTACGAAAAGGTCATCAAAACAAGAGACTATGAAAGAAATCTGAGAATAGCGGTACATTGCTATTGATAGCCTAAAATTTAATTTAAAGTCAGTCCTGAAAATGTGTAATGGTTAAGGATTGAGTTTCTATCCTCATCCACATGTTAAAAAATCGTCTGTATTGGCTATCTCTAAGCAAATTAGTGGGAATGGGAGAGGGCGGGGAACAACTCACTAAGAATCTACTCATCTGTAGTCCTTTTATCTTTTCATTTAGAAGGGTAAGCTACTGAATATCATATATATGATGCGGTACATAAAATGTGATAAATGCTGCACCTAACACACAAAGTCTACAATAGACCATAGATCTGCAAAGGATTATGATCTATGGATCAGAACTAGCAGAGTTAACATCAACCCAGTTCCTAGCAAACGTTGCTAACTTATGGCCATAGCTATCATTTCAGACCCAATACCCCCTTTATAAAAGCAAATATTGTGTAGACCCCCTTCCCTTCCGAACGAGGCACTCTATCTTCAACTATAATTTTTAAGTACATTTAAATCAATTTAGAATAATGGAATATATGTTATTGTACATTCATAACTATACCATATTCCTATTCCTACACCCCGCTTAATTATAATAAGTAAGTTAGGATCAGGGAAAGCAATATGAGAAATTATCCCACACGGGAAGTTCAGGAAAAATGAAAGAGCAAAGGCAGAGATGGACTCTAAGCTAATAGCAGACCAGTTTTCTCTGTAGACGATCACAGACAAAGGGGGAAAAATACTTAATTAAAGTATGTTTAACATGCTAAGATAAATGACAATCTGTCAATGTTGACCAAGAATGAGGAAGTTCGATATTCTTGTAAATAAGCTATTTCTAAACGTACTTATAAAACAATTCAGTGTGTTATGACACGAGTTAAGAGTGCCAATGAAGTGCCCTGGAAACATTTCATCCCAGAGCCAGCCACATGTCCAAAGATGCATTCAGTCTGTGGTGGGAAAGATAAGCGGGCCGGGGGCTCCAGATGAGGGGAGCCGTGTAGCAAGTTGGGGCAAGGAGGCAGATGCCAAAGCTGGGCCTGTCCCACAGGGAGCTCAGGAGGGACTCAGCTGCTGCTTTGGGAGGTGGCAGGAGGTGGGGGGAGGGGATAGCCCGACCCTGGCTCCTGAAGCACCCCTCCCCTCCCTTCCTACTTGGGTCCCACACAGCGCCCCTCACTCCATCCTGCCTTGGCCTACCTGTGCCCCACATACACCCCGGTGCTTCCCTCCCCGTTGCCTGACCCCGAGCCTCCCTGCCTGCCTTCGACCATCCCCAGTACCCCCATCCTGCCATGACCTACCTGCACCTGGGGCTCCATCCTGCTTCCCTGCTGGGGACTGGCCTTCTTGGACATGTGCGTCTCCTGGCAAGCTCTGGAGCCCTGAAGTACCTGAAATAACCGTAAGTTCAGGAAAAGAATAAAGCTCAATGATAAAGAAAATCTCTATCATTTTATTCATTGAATAATGATTTTTATGTTTACATATAAAATATGCATATCTGTATGCATATGCATGACTGTATTTTGGGTTTTTATGTAATATAATTACATATTAACATTTTATTTCTTTAAAACATTGAAACATTGTGGCAAAATGTTAGCATTTAAAAATCTTTCTTCTAAGAAATCAAATCATATACAAATGCTTGAAGTTTCTTTTTCAACTTTCCTTTATCCCATTCCCTTCTTTCCATCCAAAGACATAACTGTTATCCTGAAGTCATTGTTGTTTTACTTTCCCAGCTTTTTTTTTTTTTTTCTTTTTTTTGACAGTCCCGCGGCCTGGGGAGGGTGGGTCTCCGGCGAAAGGATGAGGGGCGGGTTCCCCTCCCGATCTCAGAGAAGCTCCCAAAAGGGCAGCGGGCTGCCCATCTGCCCTCACCTCAGGCGGCCGCGAACCATTCAAATGGCCCGCGCCAAGAGGTAACCGGCGCTCGTGATTGGCTGAGCCGGACCAGCGCCCCTGGGCGGGGCCGGTCCCCTCGCAGCGGCCGCGTGTCCCGCCCACACGCAGCGGCCGCGGTTTCCGACCCGCTGGTGCGCATGCGCGCAGTCCCCAGAGGAAAGAGTCTGCGCACACCCCCGCCCGGCCTCCGACTCGCGCCGCGGCTCCCTCCCCTGTCCGCGAAGGCTTCTCGGCTGGGCGAGACAGCAAGAGCTGCGGCCGGCAGGGCGCCGTGCGGACCCAAGGCGACTGCGGTGGCGCCGACGTGTGGAAAATGCCACCAGGCGGCGCTTCGGTTTGTTGCTCGTGTGACGGCCGTTCCCCGCCCCCCCACCCCTGAAACCCCTGCGACCGCCGGGGAAGAACCGGCCCGCGCAGGGAGTACCGCACCGAGACGCCTCGGCGGGAACGAGGCCGACGGCCGGCTGTGCCGGTTGCGCCCCTGAGGTGAGTGGGGGCTGCGGCGGCGGCGGCGGCGACGCGCGGGGCGCGGGAAGGACGGGGGTTGCGGCGGCTGCCACCCCGGGTCCCCGCGGCGGAGGGAGGCGGCGCGGGCCTCTGCGGGGCGGGGAGGGCCGGCGCCGTCAGTGTTTAGTCTCAGCTATTCTGATGTCTAGTTTTGTGCCCTTTGCTATGTCCAATCCTATATGAATTTCTGTTTTTATCTGATCGAATGGGAATAGCCCAGTGGTTCTCCAATTGGCTGCACATTCAAATTGCTTGGAAAACTTTTTAAAAACATAGGGGCCTGCAGTCTTCCCCAGACAAGTTAATTCAGAATTTCTGAAGGTGGGGCTGAGGCATTAGTATTTTCTTAAGCTCCCTGTGTGATTATAATGAGTCCAACAATCACTCCCAACTCTAAAACGTTGTGACATTTTATAAAACTTGCCGAGTGAGAACCTCAGCATGTGTTTCAAATGAGTTCAGAGGAGAGAGTTTCCAGTGTTAGGTGTTGGTGTTTGTTCTATCAGTTGCATTCACAATGTAGGCTGACAAGGGAAAAAAAAAAAAAAACCAACAAACAAAAAAAAAAACAAGAAAAAAAAATTCACAGGGAAGGTAAACAGGCCGTGCAAACGAGAGCTCAGTCACAGAAGAGCTGTCTCCAGGAGACCAAAGTCATGCTCTTTCACATTCTAAGTGATTGGTTTGTGCAGTGAACCAAATCTGAGCAGTTCCAATGTTTGAAAATGTAATGACTTAAGTAGAAATACTAATATACCCTTCAAGGCCATGAAACATTTCCTTGGCCCTAGGAAACGTGTAAATTCTGTGAGCTCATGTAGGTCAATTTGATGGGCCTCTTATAACCTTAAGATTCATCTTGCTCCTTATCTTTCCTCTGCATTAAAATATGTTAATACCAGCTTTGGAATCAAATCAATTCTTTTCTTTTTAAATCTGCCTTTTTAAAACTTCCTTTGTATTTGCAGAATTACCAAGGGGTTGTTAAAAATTACCATATTTTCTACCTCTGCATGAAATTAAGCAAAGACCGAAGTACGAAAAGGTCATCAAAACAAGAGACTATGAAAGAAATCTGAGAATAGCGGTACATTGCTATTGATAGCCTAAAATTTAATTTAAAGTCAGTCCTGAAAATGTGTAATGGTTAAGGATTGAGTTTCTATCCTCATCCACATGTTAAAAAATCGTCTGTATTGGCTATCTCTAAGCAAATTAGTGGGAATGGGAGAGGGCGGGGAACAACTCACTAAGAATCTACTCATCTGTAGTCCTTTTATCTTTTCATTTAGAAGGGTAAGCTACTGAATATCATATATATGATGCGGTACATAAAATGTGATAAATGCTGCACCTAACACACAAAGTCTACAATAGACCATAGATCTGCAAAGGATTATGATCTATGGATCAGAACTAGCAGAGTTAACATCAACCCAGTTCCTAGCAAACGTTGCTAACTTATGGCCATAGCTATCATTTCAGACCCAATACCCCCTTTATAAAAGCAAATATTGTGTAGACCCCCTTCCCTTCCGAACGAGGCACTCTATCTTCAACTATAATTTTTAAGTACATTTAAATCAATTTAGAATAATGGAATATATGTTATTGTACATTCATAACTATACCATATTCCTATTCCTACACCCCGCTTAATTATAATAAGTAAGTTAGGATCAGGGAAAGCAATATGAGAAATTATCCCACACGGGAAGTTCAGGAAAAATGAAAGAGCAAAGGCAGAGATGGACTCTAAGCTAATAGCAGACCAGTTTTCTCTGTAGACGATCACAGACAAAGGGGGAAAAATACTTAATTAAAGTATGTTTAACATGCTAAGATAAATGACAATCTGTCAATGTTGACCAAGAATGAGGAAGTTCGATATTCTTGTAAATAAGCTATTTCTAAACGTACTTATAAAACAATTCAGTGTGTTATGACACGAGTTAAGAGTGCCAATGAAGTGCCCTGGAAACATTTCATCCCAGAGCCAGCCACATGTCCAAAGATGCATTCAGTCTGTGGTGGGAAAGATAAGCGGGCCGGGGGCTCCAGATGAGGGGAGCCGTGTAGCAAGTTGGGGCAAGGAGGCAGATGCCAAAGCTGGGCCTGTCCCACAGGGAGCTCAGGAGGGACTCAGCTGCTGCTTTGGGAGGTGGCAGGAGGTGGGGGGAGGGGATAGCCCGACCCTGGCTCCTGAAGCACCCCTCCCCTCCCTTCCTACTTGGGTCCCACACAGCGCCCCTCACTCCATCCTGCCTTGGCCTACCTGTGCCCCACATACACCCCGGTGCTTCCCTCCCCGTTGCCTGACCCCGAGCCTCCCTGCCTGCCTTCGACCATCCCCAGTACCCCCATCCTGCCATGACCTACCTGCACCTGGGGCTCCATCCTGCTTCCCTGCTGGGGACTGGCCTTCTTGGACATGTGCGTCTCCTGGCAAGCTCTGGAGCCCTGAAGTACCTGAAATAACCGTAAGTTCAGGAAAAGAATAAAGCTCAATGATAAAGAAAATCTCTATCATTTTATTCATTGAATAATGATTTTTATGTTTACATATAAAATATGCATATCTGTATGCATATGCATGACTGTATTTTGGGTTTTTATGTAATATAATTACATATTAACATTTTATTTCTTTAAAACATTGAAACATTGTGGCAAAATGTTAGCATTTAAAAATCTTTCTTCTAAGAAATCAAATCATATACAAATGCTTGAAGTTTCTTTTTCAACTTTCCTTTATCCCATTCCCTTCTTTCCATCCAAAGACATAACTGTTATCCTGAAGTCATTGTTGTTTTACTTTCCCAGCTTTTTTTTTTTTTTTCTTTTTTTTGACAGTCCCGCGGCCTGGGGAGGGTGGGTCTCCGGCGAAAGGATGAGGGGCGGGTTCCCCTCCCGATCTCAGAGAAGCTCCCAAAAGGGCAGCGGGCTGCCCATCTGCCCTCACCTCAGGCGGCCGCGAACCATTCAAATGGCCCGCGCCAAGAGGTAACCGGCGCTCGTGATTGGCTGAGCCGGACCAGCGCCCCTGGGCGGGGCCGGTCCCCTCGCAGCGGCCGCGTGTCCCGCCCACACGCAGCGGCCGCGGTTTCCGACCCGCTGGTGCGCATGCGCGCAGTCCCCAGAGGAAAGAGTCTGCGCACACCCCCGCCCGGCCTCCGACTCGCGCCGCGGCTCCCTCCCCTGTCCGCGAAGGCTTCTCGGCTGGGCGAGACAGCAAGAGCTGCGGCCGGCAGGGCGCCGTGCGGACCCAAGGCGACTGCGGTGGCGCCGACGTGTGGAAAATGCCACCAGGCGGCGCTTCGGTTTGTTGCTCGTGTGACGGCCGTTCCCCGCCCCCCCACCCCTGAAACCCCTGCGACCGCCGGGGAAGAACCGGCCCGCGCAGGGAGTACCGCACCGAGACGCCTCGGCGGGAACGAGGCCGACGGCCGGCTGTGCCGGTTGCGCCCCTGAGGTGAGTGGGGGCTGCGGCGGCGGCGGCGGCGACGCGCGGGGCGCGGGAAGGACGGGGGTTGCGGCGGCTGCCACCCCGGGTCCCCGCGGCGGAGGGAGGCGGCGCGGGCCTCTGCGGGGCGGGGAGGGCCGGCGCCGTCAGTGTTTAGTCTCAGCTATTCTGATGTCTAGTTTTGTGCCCTTTGCTATGTCCAATCCTATATGAATTTCTGTTTTTATCTGATCGAATGGGAATAGCCCAGTGGTTCTCCAATTGGCTGCACATTCAAATTGCTTGGAAAACTTTTTAAAAACATAGGGGCCTGCAGTCTTCCCCAGACAAGTTAATTCAGAATTTCTGAAGGTGGGGCTGAGGCATTAGTATTTTCTTAAGCTCCCTGTGTGATTATAATGAGTCCAACAATCACTCCCAACTCTAAAACGTTGTGACATTTTATAAAACTTGCCGAGTGAGAACCTCAGCATGTGTTTCAAATGAGTTCAGAGGAGAGAGTTTCCAGTGTTAGGTGTTGGTGTTTGTTCTATCAGTTGCATTCACAATGTAGGCTGACAAGGGAAAAAAAAAAAAAAACCAACAAACAAAAAAAAAAACAAGAAAAAAAAATTCACAGGGAAGGTAAACAGGCCGTGCAAACGAGAGCTCAGTCACAGAAGAGCTGTCTCCAGGAGACCAAAGTCATGCTCTTTCACATTCTAAGTGATTGGTTTGTGCAGTGAACCAAATCTGAGCAGTTCCAATGTTTGAAAATGTAATGACTTAAGTAGAAATACTAATATACCCTTCAAGGCCATGAAACATTTCCTTGGCCCTAGGAAACGTGTAAATTCTGTGAGCTCATGTAGGTCAATTTGATGGGCCTCTTATAACCTTAAGATTCATCTTGCTCCTTATCTTTCCTCTGCATTAAAATATGTTAATACCAGCTTTGGAATCAAATCAATTCTTTTCTTTTTAAATCTGCCTTTTTAAAACTTCCTTTGTATTTGCAGAATTACCAAGGGGTTGTTAAAAATTACCATATTTTCTACCTCTGCATGAAATTAAGCAAAGACCGAAGTACGAAAAGGTCATCAAAACAAGAGACTATGAAAGAAATCTGAGAATAGCGGTACATTGCTATTGATAGCCTAAAATTTAATTTAAAGTCAGTCCTGAAAATGTGTAATGGTTAAGGATTGAGTTTCTATCCTCATCCACATGTTAAAAAATCGTCTGTATTGGCTATCTCTAAGCAAATTAGTGGGAATGGGAGAGGGCGGGGAACAACTCACTAAGAATCTACTCATCTGTAGTCCTTTTATCTTTTCATTTAGAAGGGTAAGCTACTGAATATCATATATATGATGCGGTACATAAAATGTGATAAATGCTGCACCTAACACACAAAGTCTACAATAGACCATAGATCTGCAAAGGATTATGATCTATGGATCAGAACTAGCAGAGTTAACATCAACCCAGTTCCTAGCAAACGTTGCTAACTTATGGCCATAGCTATCATTTCAGACCCAATACCCCCTTTATAAAAGCAAATATTGTGTAGACCCCCTTCCCTTCCGAACGAGGCACTCTATCTTCAACTATAATTTTTAAGTACATTTAAATCAATTTAGAATAATGGAATATATGTTATTGTACATTCATAACTATACCATATTCCTATTCCTACACCCCGCTTAATTATAATAAGTAAGTTAGGATCAGGGAAAGCAATATGAGAAATTATCCCACACGGGAAGTTCAGGAAAAATGAAAGAGCAAAGGCAGAGATGGACTCTAAGCTAATAGCAGACCAGTTTTCTCTGTAGACGATCACAGACAAAGGGGGAAAAATACTTAATTAAAGTATGTTTAACATGCTAAGATAAATGACAATCTGTCAATGTTGACCAAGAATGAGGAAGTTCGATATTCTTGTAAATAAGCTATTTCTAAACGTACTTATAAAACAATTCAGTGTGTTATGACACGAGTTAAGAGTGCCAATGAAGTGCCCTGGAAACATTTCATCCCAGAGCCAGCCACATGTCCAAAGATGCATTCAGTCTGTGGTGGGAAAGATAAGCGGGCCGGGGGCTCCAGATGAGGGGAGCCGTGTAGCAAGTTGGGGCAAGGAGGCAGATGCCAAAGCTGGGCCTGTCCCACAGGGAGCTCAGGAGGGACTCAGCTGCTGCTTTGGGAGGTGGCAGGAGGTGGGGGGAGGGGATAGCCCGACCCTGGCTCCTGAAGCACCCCTCCCCTCCCTTCCTACTTGGGTCCCACACAGCGCCCCTCACTCCATCCTGCCTTGGCCTACCTGTGCCCCACATACACCCCGGTGCTTCCCTCCCCGTTGCCTGACCCCGAGCCTCCCTGCCTGCCTTCGACCATCCCCAGTACCCCCATCCTGCCATGACCTACCTGCACCTGGGGCTCCATCCTGCTTCCCTGCTGGGGACTGGCCTTCTTGGACATGTGCGTCTCCTGGCAAGCTCTGGAGCCCTGAAGTACCTGAAATAACCGTAAGTTCAGGAAAAGAATAAAGCTCAATGATAAAGAAAATCTCTATCATTTTATTCATTGAATAATGATTTTTATGTTTACATATAAAATATGCATATCTGTATGCATATGCATGACTGTATTTTGGGTTTTTATGTAATATAATTACATATTAACATTTTATTTCTTTAAAACATTGAAACATTGTGGCAAAATGTTAGCATTTAAAAATCTTTCTTCTAAGAAATCAAATCATATACAAATGCTTGAAGTTTCTTTTTCAACTTTCCTTTATCCCATTCCCTTCTTTCCATCCAAAGACATAACTGTTATCCTGAAGTCATTGTTGTTTTACTTTCCCAGCTTTTTTTTTTTTTTCTTTTTTTTGACAGTCCCGCGGCCTGGGGAGGGTGGGTCTCCGGCGAAAGGATGAGGGGCGGGTTCCCCTCCCGATCTCAGAGAAGCTCCCAAAAGGGCAGCGGGCTGCCCATCTGCCCTCACCTCAGGCGGCCGCGAACCATTCAAATGGCCCGCGCCAAGAGGTAACCGGCGCTCGTGATTGGCTGAGCCGGACCAGCGCCCCTGGGCGGGGCCGGTCCCCTCGCAGCGGCCGCGTGTCCCGCCCACACGCAGCGGCCGCGGTTTCCGACCCGCTGGTGCGCATGCGCGCAGTCCCCAGAGGAAAGAGTCTGCGCACACCCCCGCCCGGCCTCCGACTCGCGCCGCGGCTCCCTCCCCTGTCCGCGAAGGCTTCTCGGCTGGGCGAGACAGCAAGAGCTGCGGCCGGCAGGGCGCCGTGCGGACCCAAGGCGACTGCGGTGGCGCCGACGTGTGGAAAATGCCACCAGGCGGCGCTTCGGTTTGTTGCTCGTGTGACGGCCGTTCCCCGCCCCCCCACCCCTGAAACCCCTGCGACCGCCGGGGAAGAACCGGCCCGCGCAGGGAGTACCGCACCGAGACGCCTCGGCGGGAACGAGGCCGACGGCCGGCTGTGCCGGTTGCGCCCCTGAGGTGAGTGGGGGCTGCGGCGGCGGCGGCGGCGACGCGCGGGGCGCGGGAAGGACGGGGGTTGCGGCGGCTGCCACCCCGGGTCCCCGCGGCGGAGGGAGGCGGCGCGGGCCTCTGCGGGGCGGGGAGGGCCGGCGCCGTCAGTGTTTAGTCTCAGCTATTCTGATGTCTAGTTTTGTGCCCTTTGCTATGTCCAATCCTATATGAATTTCTGTTTTTATCTGATCGAATGGGAATAGCCCAGTGGTTCTCCAATTGGCTGCACATTCAAATTGCTTGGAAAACTTTTTAAAAACATAGGGGCCTGCAGTCTTCCCCAGACAAGTTAATTCAGAATTTCTGAAGGTGGGGCTGAGGCATTAGTATTTTCTTAAGCTCCCTGTGTGATTATAATGAGTCCAACAATCACTCCCAACTCTAAAACGTTGTGACATTTTATAAAACTTGCCGAGTGAGAACCTCAGCATGTGTTTCAAATGAGTTCAGAGGAGAGAGTTTCCAGTGTTAGGTGTTGGTGTTTGTTCTATCAGTTGCATTCACAATGTAGGCTGACAAGGGAAAAAAAAAAAACCAACAAACAAAAAAAAAAAACAAGAAAAAAAAATTCACAGGGAAGGTAAACAGGCCGTGCAAACGAGAGCTCAGTCACAGAAGAGCTGTCTCCAGGAGACCAAAGTCATGCTCTTTCACATTCTAAGTGATTGGTTTGTGCAGTGAACCAAATCTGAGCAGTTCCAATGTTTGAAAATGTAATGACTTAAGTAGAAATACTAATATACCCTTCAAGGCCATGAAACATTTCCTTGGCCCTAGGAAACGTGTAAATTCTGTGAGCTCATGTAGGTCAATTTGATGGGCCTCTTATAACCTTAAGATTCATCTTGCTCCTTATCTTTCCTCTGCATTAAAATATGTTAATACCAGCTTTGGAATCAAATCAATTCTTTTCTTTTTAAATCTGCCTTTTTAAAACTTCCTTTGTATTTGCAGAATTACCAAGGGGTTGTTAAAAATTACCATATTTTCTACCTCTGCATGAAATTAAGCAAAGACCGAAGTACGAAAAGGTCATCAAAACAAGAGACTATGAAAGAAATCTGAGAATAGCGGTACATTGCTATTGATAGCCTAAAATTTAATTTAAAGTCAGTCCTGAAAATGTGTAATGGTTAAGGATTGAGTTTCTATCCTCATCCACATGTTAAAAAATCGTCTGTATTGGCTATCTCTAAGCAAATTAGTGGGAATGGGAGAGGGCGGGGAACAACTCACTAAGAATCTACTCATCTGTAGTCCTTTTATCTTTTCATTTAGAAGGGTAAGCTACTGAATATCATATATATGATGCGGTACATAAAATGTGATAAATGCTGCACCTAACACACAAAGTCTACAATAGACCATAGATCTGCAAAGGATTATGATCTATGGATCAGAACTAGCAGAGTTAACATCAACCCAGTTCCTAGCAAACGTTGCTAACTTATGGCCATAGCTATCATTTCAGACCCAATACCCCCTTTATAAAAGCAAATATTGTGTAGACCCCCTTCCCTTCCGAACGAGGCACTCTATCTTCAACTATAATTTTTAAGTACATTTAAATCAATTTAGAATAATGGAATATATGTTATTGTACATTCATAACTATACTATATTCCTATTCCTACACCCCGCTTAATTATAATAAGTAAGTTAGGATCAGGGAAAGCAATATGAGAAATTATCCCACACGGGAAGTTCAGGAAAAATGAAAGAGCAAAGGCAGAGATGGACTCTAAGCTAATAGCAGACCAGTGTTATCTGTAGACGATCACAGACAAAGGGGGAAAAATACTTAACTGGAGTATGTATAACATGCTAAGATAAATGACAATCTGTCAATGTTGACCAAGAATGAGGAAGTTTGATATTCTTGTGAATAAGCTATTTCTAAACGAACTTATAAAACAATTCAGTGTGTTATGACACGAGTTAAGAGTGCCAATGAAGTGCCCTGGAAACATTTCATCCCAGAGCCAGCCACATGTCCAAAGATGCATTCGGTCTGTGGTGGGAAAGATAAGCGGGCCGGGGGCTCCAGATGAGGGGAGCCGTGTAGCAAGTTGGGGCAAGGACGCAGATGCCAAAGCTGGGCCTGTCCCACAGGGAGCTCAGGAGGGACTCAGCTGCTGCTTTGGGAGGTGGCAGGAGGTGGGGGGAGGGGATAGCCCGACCCTGGCTCCTGAAGCACCCCTCCCCTCCCTTCCTACTTGGGTCCCACACAGCGCCCCTCACTCCATCCTGCCTTGGCCTACCTGTGCCCCACATACACCCCGGTGCTTCCCTCCCCGTTGCCTGACCCCGAGCCTCCCTGCCTGCCTTCGACCATCCCCAGTACCCCCATCGTGCCGTGACCTACCTGCACCTGGGGCTCCATCCTGCTTCCCTGCTGGGGACTGGCCTTCTTGGACATGTGCGTCTCGTGGCAAGCTCTGGAGCCCTGAAGTACCTGAAATAACCGTAAGTTCAGGAAAAGAATAAAGCTCAATGATAAAGAAAATCTCTATCATTTTATTCATTGAAGCATGTTGTTTATGTTTACATATAAAATATGCATATCTGTGTGCATATGCATCGCTATATTTTGGGGTTTTATGTAATAAAATTACATATTAACATTTTATTTCTTCAAAACGTTGAAGCATTGTGGCAAAACGTTAGCATTTAAAAATCTTTCTTTTAAGAAATCAAATCATATACAAATGCTTGAAGTTTCTTTTTCACCTTTCCTTTATCCCATTCCCTTCTTTGCATCCAAAGAGGTAACCGTTATCCTGAAGTCAGTGTTGTTTTACTTTCCCAGCTGTTTTTTTTTTCACCAGTCCCGCGGCCTGGAGAGGGTGGGGCTCCGGCGAAAGGACGAGGGGCGGGTTCCCCTCCCGATCTCAGAGAAGCTCCCAAAAGGGCAGCGGTGTGCCCACTTGCTGCCACCTCGTGCGGCTGCGAACCATTCAAATCGCTGGCGCCAAGAGGTACCCGGCGCTCGCGATTGGCTGAGCCGGACCAGCGCCCCTGGGCGGGGCCGGCCCCCTCGCAGCGGCCGCGTGTCCCGCCCCCACGCAGGGGCTTCGTGTCCCGCTCCACGCAGGGTCCCAGACTGGGACAAGAAGCCTGCCAAGGCCTCGAGCGGCGGGGCCAAGGGCCGGGGTGGGTGGCGTCTCTAATTCTAGTCCTCACACCCCTGCCTTTGTCCATGTGGAAGACCAAGCACCCGACAGGCGATGGGGCCTGCGGCCAGCTTCTCCCGCGCAGCCCTCACCCCTGCGTGCAGTCTCAGGACAGTGGGAGGAACTGAGAGCAAGTTAGGGTTGTCAGGCGCTGTTTCCCCAGAACCCGAGTGGAAGTGGGGGCTGGCAGCCTGTGGAGCTGTGGGCCCCCTGGGCGGACCCTGGGCAGCGGACTCCCTCCGAGAGCATGCTCTGGCCCTGGCTGGGGGGCTGGCAGGTGCCCGGAAGTATGAAACTCCTCAGGGGCTTCCCGGGGGCTCTGGGCTCAGAAGAGGGTGGCCTGGCTTCCACTGCTGCTCGGAGCCGGCCCTCAGCCTGGGGAGGAAGTCACCAGCTCTCGGGGTTACGTCCCCAAAGTGCCTGGATCTGAGGGGTTAAACAGGCGAGAGAACAGCTCTGTCCAGCTTTTTATTCAAAATTCTTCTACTCAATTAAGGAGATCATAAAAATGCTAAGCATGTCCCTTTCTTCCCAGGAGCTCAATGGACCGACCCATTGTGGTTTCATATGGGGAGCCCGTGGCCTGGGGGGCTGCCGAGGCCCTGAATTGGCCTTTGTGCCAGACTGAGCTCATGGCCGGGCTGCGCTGTGGCCAGATGCCCGGTCCAATCCCCTCCCTGCTCCGTTGGCAAGAGTCCCCGTGACCGTGGCCCTCATCCTGCCCACAGACTCTGCGGAGTTCTTGTCAAGGGCCCTGTTCTGGAACGTTCTCAGCAGACCCTCCTATGGGTCTGCGTGAGCTCAGCCCGTCATCCCAGGGCGGAGGGCTGGCCTGCCCCATTTTGGACTGGCACTCAGAAGAGGCAGGTGTGGCTGGCATTTGCCTGGCGGTTCCTGCCTGGGGGGGCCTGGGGAACAGTCCTGGGCAGAGGGCACCTCCTTGCTAGCCCTGCTGGGCACACAGAGGGTGGTGGAGTTACTGTGGTCGTCATTCTGAGCCACAAATTTAAGAACATTTCTTCTGGGCCGTCCCCCCACCTCAAAATAGCTGATATGCGGCCTGGGCATTGATTTTTTCCAGCTGAACCCCAGGAGCGGAGCTTCCTCTGTTTCCTGGGTGTTTTGTATGGACCCCTACTTGTTCTGTCGGGGGTGCCACTTCTCCCGAGGGAAGAAAGCCACCAGAGGTTCTGTTGTAACCTCTGGAATGTGCCTTTTCCTGGAAAAGCTGCAGTGAAATTTCAGGGAGGTGGAGGAGGGGAAAGGCCCCGGGGCTGTTTTCAGGCACAGCTGGTCACATGACTGTGGCACTTAGGGCCTTGGCATTTTTTAAAGGTGGACATAGAACTGGCGGGAGGTCAGGGCTCTCAGCCTCTGCTCCCCATCCTTAAACGCAGCAGCTGCAGGGAGACAGGTGGTGAGGGCGTGTCTTCTGCAGCCTGGTGGTGCCCTGGTGGGTGTGAGCTCCTGTCTGCTTCAGGAAACAGTGAGTCCAGCCCAGACCTCAGGCTGCCCTCCACATGTGGCCCCCGTGTCCCAGGCGGCCTGGCCTCTGGGGAAGGGGCTGGGAGCCGGGAGCTGCCCGGAGCAGCCCCAGCTGGCCATCTCTGCCCCCCACGAGTCTGGGCTGCTTGTCTCCACCCCCGTGGGGTGGAGTCACGACTTAGAAAGGCAGAGCTAGTGAGGTTGTCACAGTGGAAAAAAATACGACTTCTGTGAGTGAGATTCCCTTACTTAAAGAATAACAGTCATACACGTTCAGCCCCAGATCTGGAAAACAGCCTGTGACCCAGACCCTGCTCCGTCCGGTCCCCAGTGCAGGTGGGAGAGGCTGCCGGTCCCTCCGCCGTGTCAGGGTCACCCCAGGCCCGGTCCCTCCGCCCCTCCCCACATGCTGTGTGCAAGCCCCCACCTGGGGGCCCCGTCCCGCCCGCGGGGCTGGGGGCAGCCCCACGGAGAAGTGCAGAAGGAACCCCGTGTCTCGCCAGGCCAGGAGGTTGGGGCTGGAGTCGGTGCGTACGGGGCTGGGACAGGGCGTTTCCCAAGATGAGACAGGCTTCCTGCTCTCCCGGGTTTGTGTCCCGGGCCCTGACCCGCTGCAGACAGGGCTGCAGGCTCCACAGAAAGGCGGTGTTACAGCTGCCGTTCTGCACTGCATTACGCTTCAGATTGCTAGTTGTCTTTCTATAAAAGGTGCAGGTCTGTGAAGGAAGCTCTGGGCTCTGCTCCTCTCTGGGCACCATCAGGGTTGCCTGAGGTTACCACCGCCCTGACCCATCGCTCTTTCTTCCTGTGTCATCAGTGGAAGGCCTGCGAGAGCCAGGCTTCAACCCAGAGGCAAGGCAGGGAGGGATGTTCTTGTTAAGTGACAGTCAGCGCTCACCTGGGGCGGGTGGAGAGCGCGGGGCCAGGCTCAGCCCTTGGCCCTGACCAACAGGTGACCGCCACACCGAAAAGGGGCTCACAGCCCCACCTAGGTGGGAACCGCTGACCAGAGCAGCCACATCTTCCCCAACCACCGGATGGAGGGCCACCCGTGGCCACATCTTTACCGTTCCCTGGGGCAGAGAGGGAAATTTGTAGTAAACATGCAGTGACTTTGGGGTCACATGCGCAGACTTGGAAAGTGCGATCAGAAACTTCTTTCCTTCTGTTGAAAGTTGACAGTGTCCTTTCTAATATCGCAAGAAATGCCAGGCCGGGAGACGGCCCAGGTGGCCTCCCTTGGTGCTGGGCGCCACTGCTTGTGGGGACATGCGGTCTGGGCGTGTGTGCCTGTTTCCTGGTGGGGGTGTCACGGGGGCTTTGCAGGTGCTGTGGGGTTGACGGGGGTCATATGTGTACTATGTGTGTGTACATGAAAGCCGCACCTCTGTCTGGTGACCCTGCAGACCCCGGCCATCACCGGGTGTGGCCGTCGGAGAGGCAGGCCATGGTCCCCGCTGCGCACACACTCACACCTCTTTCCCTCCTGCAGCCATCGCCATGCTGAAGGACAAGGAGCCCAGGGCCTTCATCGTCAGGGACAGCCACTCCTTCCGGGGCGCCTACGGGCTGGCCATGAAGGTGGCCATGCCCCCGCCCTCCGTCCTGCAGCTGAACAAGAAAGGTGGGTCCCGGACGGCTCTGCTCAGCCCCACCTGCTGCTTAACCTTCCCGCCCATGCGGCCCTGGGGACAGGAACAGCCCTCACGGGTCTTCTCAGCATTTCCTGTCTCGGCTCTGTTTTAGGAAGTGCTGCCCAGCTCAAGAACGGAGGTTAATTGTCAGCTTTATTTTTCTGATTGCTCTGAGCAGGTGACCCAGCCCATGGGTCAGATGCCGGACACGGTGCCCACTCTCAGCCTGTCTGCCTCAGTCCCTCTGACTTCCGAGCGTAAACGTCTAATAAGTTCCCCTGTCTTCTCCCTGGCTCTCTGTCCAGTGCACACAAGCACACGTGTCCTCCCCTCTTACACCAGAGGCGGCTCACCACATGCCTGGCCTTCGTTCCTCCTCCCAGCCGAGCGTTCTGGTGGATTGAACGCGAGCCGGTGCGGGCCTGGTGTCACCAGGTCACCCCTCGGGGGAGAGGACGGAGCCTTCCGCCCTCCGGGCCAGGGCTTCGGCCGGTGCCGAGGGCCAGCGGGTACCACGTGGTTCACTCGGGCCTCTTGCTCTGTAACGGGCGCTCCGTGGCTTGACATCGTCAGGCCCAGGGAAGTGTGTGGTGCCTGCGCACAAGGCGAGCGTTGTCCTGCACCTGGTGGGTGTGCAGTGGACCCAGGCCGCGGGACTGTGGGGAGCCCGCCATGCCCTTCCCTCCCCGGGCATCGTAACCCAGCACCACTGTTCCTTCGGGGCCCCAGGTCCCCCGGCTCCGCCCCGCGAGGCCCGTCCAGCTGGCCCCGTGTCCTGTTGGTGGCCCCCCGGGAGCCTGCAAGCCACCAGCTCCCGGGAACAGCAGACACGCTGTGCTCGGCCTGGCCTCTTCCCAAGAACCCTGGTTCTCTGCCGGGAGCAGTGCCTAGAAACCGAGCTCCAATCACCAGGTTGCCCTTCGCTTCTGACTCTTGGCTTCCCTCCAGACCAGAGCTGGGGAAGACACCATTTTTAAAAATTCCTGAACTAAAGCTGATGCCACCAGCTCGCATACAGGGTCACGAGGTCCTTCCTCGCCTTCTCCCTCGGGGACAGGCTTGGCTTCCAGCAAATCAGTTTACGTCCTCCCTTCTCTGACCCCTAACACTTACTCTCATTTTTCTTTTTCTGTCACCCTCCTCTTTGCCTTTTTTTTTCTTATCGTTATGCTGCAAACGCTAAAGAATGGGAGTTTTTTTTTTTTATGGGAGTTTTTTTTTACCTCTCTTTCCCCCTAAACGGAGATTGTGGATGTCAGCACGTCACATGGCTCTTCCGGGGGGCACCTGGGCTCGCCTGGGGGCAGCGGGCATCAGAATAAGCAGGTTCTGAAGCCCCGGTGTTTAAAAAAGGTGCCGCTGCCCGCTTCCCTCAGACTCATGCCCAGCACCCAGTCCTTGGGTGAACTCTTTGCTTAAAGCTTCCTGGTGGAAAAGCGCCTGGAGTGAGTTACACCCTGCGGAATGTGAGACTCGGTGGCCCAGGGGTTATCAGGACGCAGGTGGTGGATGTGTGCACAGCAGCGGGGAGGGGCTGGGAAGGGGTGAGCCCGGGGCCGTGGTTGGAAGTGAGGGAGGGAGATGCTGTGTGCACACCAGCCAGGAGAGGGGAGCCTGGGACGGGAAGGAAGGAAGGAAGGAGGGACCACCACACACTCACTCCTGAGTGGAAACCAGGGCTTCTGGAGCTCAGGAGCTGCGTCGGCTTGACTGGGGGATGCAGGCGCTGGGCTGCAGGGAAACCCGTGGCTGACAGTTACAGCAGGAGTCTGGAGGCAGGAGTCAGAGCCCCGCAGCTGCCCAGCTCCTCTGTCTCCGCTGAGGCTTTTAAAGCGAGGCCACCTTTACCCCTCCTGCGTGCATCGCCTTTCAGGGAACACAGACGGTGGTGTGTAACTGTCCCCTCCAGGTGTGCAACCCGCCCATCTCTCAGGCTGACCTGCCTCAGCCTTGAGGCAGAGGCCACAAATAGGGGCTCTTGCAGGGGCAGACATCGGGGCTCACCGGCTTCGCCCGGCCCCTGGATGTGGCATTTGGATTTCAGAGCCCAGGGACAGATCTGAGAGGAGAGCTGGCCAAACCCGGAAAGAGGCCCACGGGTCCCCATGCCCCACTGGTTTCCCGGGGAGTGGGCAGCCATGGCCGCACGGCTGGGTTCCCGCAGTCACTTCGTGCCCTGGAACCCTTCCTGCCGGCTACCTGTCCCGTGCAGTGCCGGCACTCAGATGGCTGATGCCGTCTCTGTGTGTAACATGCGTCACGGGAGCCAGCTGGTCCTGCGTCAGAAGCATGAGTGGTCATGCAGGCTCGTCCCCACGGAGGACCAGGAGCGCCATGCTGGTCAGCGCAGGGCGGCGGCTCCTGTCCCTTCTGCTCATCTGTGCTTTCCCTCCCTGGACCACCTGCCGTTCCCTGGCGTTTCATGCTGTGCTTTCTCTCTGGGCTCGTGGGCCGGGTGAACGCAGGTGTGCGGGGGCCCGCCCTCCGGGGGCTCCTGCAGCTGGCTCGGGGCTCAGTTACCCAGGAGACTGGCACCACCCGGCTCTTTCCCGCAATGAGTTCTGGGGCATCATGCAGGGTCTGGGTCTCCCTGGCCTCCCGCTCAGGAGGGGAAGGAGCTGGAGTCCACATCACTGGCTCTTAGCTGCTTGTCCGGGTCCCTGGGGACGGTTCTGCAGGATGTTGCAAACGGTCCCCCGGGGACTCCCCAGCTCCAGGCATGGTCACTGGAGGCGTTCTGGCCGCCCATCCAGGCCATGACCCCCCCCAGCTCAGCTGCCTCCCGCGGGGCCGAGCTCTCCTTCCCATGTCCCCACCTTCCCAGGCGCTCGGTCTGTAAAACTTCTCTTCCTTTTGAATCTCTTGCCCCAGCTGGAGACTTGGCCAACGAACTGGTCCGGCATTTCTTGATCGAGTGCACCCCGAAGGGAGTGCAGTTGAAAGGATGCCCCAACGAGCCGTATTTCGGTGAGTGGCCGAGAGCCCGTGGTCGGCGTCCTGAACCCACAAGCCCGTTCATAGTGGGAGCTGCCTCGGATCCCGCAGGCGGTGTGGCCAGTCCTTTACAGATGGGCGGGGGGTGTCTCTGCCAAGAACCAGCCGCAGTCCCCTTCCCCCGACCCTTCCCCACCTGCCACGCTCCTCAGTTATTGAGGCTTTGCCCAGAGCCCCCCAGTAACAGAGCGTGCGCGCTGCTGAAGATAGAAGGGCCCCCTTTCAGAAGGTGCAGTGTGCTAATGCCTCTTTTGTCTTCGCCCGTCCGCAGGGAGCCTGACGGACTTGGTGTGCCAGCATTCCATCACGCCCCTGGCTCTGCCCTGCAAACTGCTCATTCCAGACAGAGGTACGCTGCCGGCTGCCCCAGGGCCGCTCTGGTTGGCTGGGTGGGCTCGCCCGCCCGCACAGATGCAGTGAGAACTATCAGACCGGAAGTTCCTTCTGCTCCCACGCTGGGGGTCCGCCCTGAGTAGCCCACCCCAGTCACGTAAGAGGTGGTCCCTCTGCACACACAGCCCTCGGTCGTATCTTCACATCGTGGGCTTTGGGAACAGTTTCAGTGGAGCAGAGACCCGTGGCTCAAAATTACAACATGCCTGGACTCAGGGACCTTCAGGGCCATTTACGTGTGAGTTTTATAATTCTGCACGATCACCAGCTGTTGATATTGTTGGCCAGAGGTGTGGGAAGGGCTCGGCTCTTTCCCTTGGTGTCTGTCTGAAAACACCCACAACACAGATTTAACACAAAGTGGCGTCCACTTCCCCGGACAGCCTCGAGGTCACAAATTGCATCATGGTCCAGAAAGACGATTCGTTTAAAATACAGGCAAAGCTGACTTGCTTTCTAAGATGCAGTTGTTCGTCTCCATTCACCCAGAGACGAGGAGGGTGTTTCACTGGGCTGCACCTGCCCCGGACATGGTGACGGTTTCTCCAGGCTGGGCTGTTTTCGCCTGGGGAGACCCCTCTCTCCGCAAGCTCAGTCACGGGCTTCCCCGCTGTCACGAGGGTTCTTGCCGGCGAGCCGGACCCATGTCTGTGTTTTCTTGCTCCTCCCGGCAGATCCGTTGGAGGATATAACAGAAAGCTCTCCCCAGACCATGGCCAACTCCGCGACGGAGCTGCTGAAGCAGGGGGCAGGTGGGTCCCTGCTGCGTCCCCCAAACCTCCCGGTCCTGGGCACTGCCGGGCTCCTTTCCTCCCCGTGCATCCCGGGAGGTTTCCGTTGGGAAGCTGCACTGGGGCTGGGGGGCCCAGGGGTCGGGGCGGCAGGTCCAGGACTCCGCAGGCTGATCAGGACCAAATTCCGTGGAATCAAGGTCGAGTCCTGGGTTTTGTTCGGGGGGGTGTGGTGAGGCAGGGCGTGATGACCTGCCCCTCCAGCTGCAGGCGTGCAGATGTGCACGTGACCAGTGAGTCCACAGAGGGACTCACGCTGCCCCCAGCCCAGGCTGACCCCAGGCGGCGACTCCCCGGAGCACTGTGTTCTTAGTAACAGGCTTTATTTTTCAGCACAGGTTTAGGTTCACAGCAAACCTGGCAGGAAGGTACAGGGATTTCCCATGTGGCCCTGCCCCCACACGTGCACAGCCTTCATCCCAGTCCCTGAGCCTGCAGGGGCCCGTCATCATCACCAGCGCCCACAGTTTACACGAGGGCTCCCTCTCGGCTGTGTAAGGACACGTGTCCAGCATTGCTGTCCCACAGAGCAGTGCCTCCGCGCTCCACCCACTCGCCCCCCTCCCTCACCCTGGCCACCCCTGGTCCTTGATGGCCCCGTGGTTTTGCCCTTTCCAGAGTGCCGCATAGTTGGAATCATACAGCACGTAGCTCTTTAGACTGGCTTTCTTCCCTGGGTCATATGCATTCAGGACCCCTCCATGTCCCTTCACGGCTCTGTGGCGTGGTTCTTTTTATCACCAAATGATATCCCATCGTCGGGACGGACCACAGTGTATTTGTCCATTCGCCCGCTGAAGGACATCTTGGTTGTGTCCACGTTTTGGCAGTTGCAAATAAAGCTGCTGTAAACAGCCACATTCAGGTTACGACGTGGACATAATTTTCATCTCCTTTGGGTAAAGACTGGGGAGCCCAAATGCTGGATCGTAGGGTAGGAGTGTGTTCATTCTGTAAGGAGGCACCAAACCGTCTTCCAAAGTGGCCACACCGTTTGCATCCCCACCGGCAGTGCTGAGTGTCCTGTGGCCCCACGTCCTCCCCAGCGTGTGGTGGCGTCTGTGTGCTGGGTCGTGGTCCCTCTTGTTGTTTTGATGGCATCTCGTTGTTTTAATTTCGCATTTCCCTGGCAACATTTGACATGAAGTGTCTTCTCAGGTGCTCATTTGCCATCTGTGTGTGTGTCTTCTTCGCTGAGATGGCTCCGAAGGCTGTTTGTCCATTTTTAAATAAGGTTGTTGTTTTCCTATTGTTGAGTTCCGAGGGCTCTTCGTATGTGCTGAATACAGTTCTCTGTGCGATTTGTCTTTTGCAAATACTTTCTCCCAGGCGGTGGCTGGTCTTCCCGTTCTCTTGACAGTGTCTCTCTTGGGGCAAAAAACGTTTTGTGGGAATGAAATCCATTTTTCAGTACTTCCCTCCATGGATCGTGGCTTTTGTACTGTATCTAAAAATCATCACCAAACCAAAGTCATCGAAATTTTCTCCTTTGTTGTCTTATAAGAGTTATAGTTTTGGGTTTTACACTTAGGTCTACGTTCTATTTTGAGTTAATTTCTGTGAAGGGTGGAAGGTCTGGGTCCAGATTCATGGTTTTGGACGTGGATGTCCGGTTGTTTGAGCCACATTTGCTGAAGAGACTGTCTTTGCTCCTCTGTCAGAGATTGGTTGGCAGTGCTTATGTAGGTCTGTTTCCGGGCTGACCGTCCTGCTCCATTGATCTGTCTGTCTGTTATTTCACGAACACCACACTGTCTTGATTGCTGTAGCTTTTGAGTAAATCCTGAAGGCGGGTAGTGTCAGTCCTCCAACCAAGGTCTTCCCCTTCAGTCCCGTGCTGGCTGCCCTGGGTCTCCTGTCTCTCCGTAGATACTTCAGAACCAGTCTGTTGACGCCCACAGAGTATTGGAATTTCAGTGACTCCACAGATCAGCTTGGGGAGAAACGACACTTTGACTCTGTTGAGTCTCCCTGTCCATGAACATGGGACATCTCTCCATTTATTTAGTTCTTTGATTCCATTAGTGGGACTTTAGCCATTTTCCTCATATAGGTCTTGTACCTATTTTAGCAGATTTACACCTACCTATTTCATTTTGAGCGAGGTGCTAATATACACGGCATTGTGGACTTTTTTTTAATTGAAGTATGCTCAGTTGCAGTGTGTCAATTTCCAGTGCACGGCATCACGTTTCAGTCATACACGTACATAAGTATATTTGTTGTCATGTTTTTGTGCATGATAGGTGTTTATAATTCCACATTCCACTGTCTTCTGCTGGTGTCCAGGAAAGGGACTGACTTGTGTGTGGTCACCTTGTACCATGTTGTGTGTGGTCACCTGCAGCCTTGTGCAGTAGCTCACTCTTCTCAGGCCAGGTCACTCCTGCAGCATTGGGTGCCCAGCTAGTGACCCCAGCTTGAGAGGGTTGTGGATGAGCCAGAGACCACAGGGCTGTTGCGGGTCTGCGGCTCTGAGGGACGGACACGGCTGGAGAGGACTAGGGGCCCCATGACCTGAGATCCCCGGTTGGAGGCCTTTCCCACAAGGTGGACATTGACTCTCAGAAGTGCTGGTGAGGGAATCCCTGTGTCTGTGGGAGGCTGGACTAGGCTGCCCCCGTTCTCCACCTTTCTCTGCCTGTGGAGTTCTTCGTAGCTATGACTCCGGAAACAAAGGAATATGCAGGAAACAGGCATTTTCTTGTTGCTTCCTCTGCCCAATGTGCATCATTCTTCTGTGCCGGTTTTCTCAGCAACGCTGCTCAAGTAAAACCTCTCTGTTTTCAAAGGAGACTTTTAGTGCTGGACTCTCTGTAGACCATCCTTAAAGGATACGCTCTCCGTGGCCAGAACAAAGGTGACAGGAGTTTGCCCAAAATAGCGAACACGCTAGAACCGAGACCCCGAAAGGCAGCAGGGGTCTGTGTCAGTCCCAGTTCCGATCCAGGCCTGCCGCCCCCGCAGGACCCTTGGCCTGCAGACGTCAACATTATCGTGATAATCTCTCCCCAAGTCAGTAGCCACAAAGGCCAGATGAGCAGGTGCCGAAAAGTCCCTCGGGGACCAAAACATGGTCACATGAACCGCCGTGCCCCTGCCGCTCTGCTTTTGTGTAAAAAGGCTTCTCCTGGCCCAAGAGGAATGGCCATCCTCTCTGCAGGGCCCAGTTGAAAGGGCCAGTCCTGGGTGACAGCCCGTGGCAGCTTGGAAGCTGCGTCCCCACGGCAGAGGCCATGAGCTCGCCGCCTGCGCCTTGTTGCCGGGGGTCATCCCCACCCAGGTGCCAGGGCAAATTACGCAGCAGGTGGACAGTCGTCCGGGTCTCCTTGGCCCCAGACAGGGTGACTCTCACACTGGCCTTGGGGCAGGTGTGTCTCTGGGTCGCCACTGTCCACGCCGGTGGAATTAGGAGCAAAGGGCGTTGGCCTCGGCCGCACCTCACCCGGGCCGCGGGGATGTGCGGTTCACATGCCTCCCCTCCGTGTCTTCCAGCCTGCAACGTGTGGTACCTGAACTCCGTGGAGGTGGAGTCCCTCACCGGACACCAGGCCATTCAGAAGGCCCTGAGCATCACCCTGGTCCAGGAGCCGCCCCCCTTGTGCACGGTCCTGCACTTCAAGGTGTCGGCCCAGGGCATCATGCTGACTGACAACCAGAGGAAGTGCGTGTGCAGGGCGGCAGGGGCGGGCGTGGAAGGTGTCATTTTTGCAAATGCAAACATCTTTCAAGTCGTTTCTGAGAAAGACTCAGACTGTGATAGGAGCCACTCCCCTGCCCTTCAGTGTCACTGCTCCTGGCTGGAGGTCATCCCGTCCAGGTGAGCCTGTGATCTTTACGTCCACGTAACATCAGTGATTATGTAATAACATAGTAACACAAGGATGCTTGATGCTAACAGAAAGCATTCATTTCCTAGACGTGAGAGCGCGTCAGTACCGTCTGAACGCCCAGAGGGCAGGCACCACCTCCGCCCCCGGGGCTTCCCTCTGAGCAGGGCTTCCGGCGGGACACCAGGGAGGGACACCGGGGAGCCTGGCCCGAGTGTGGGGGCGCGGACAGAATGGCGGCAGACGCGTTCCTCCCCTGGGCGGGGCCTCGGACCAGGGTCAGAGGCATTTCAGAGGAAGTTGCTCTTTGTTATGCAGATGGCCTTGCTGACCAGGGGGCCATGCCATCAGCCCTAAAGGTGGTGGCAGGAGCTTCATGGGGCAGTGGTGGGTTGGGGGGGGCCGGCAAGGAGCACGGCTTCTTTCTTCAGAGCATCTCTGTTGCTCCCAGCTGCGTGCTCTTCCTGTGTCTCTGGCTTCCCTGTGTCCTGATAAATCTGCGGGGGCAGGCTGCGTCCACTGCACTCAGAGTCCTTCCTGTGGCTAGAGACGGGACTGAACTCACTGGCTGATATGGGCAGAGGGCCTGGGTCCCCGGTGACAGCCAGCCTCGGGGTCCCCAGATGCCTGGGCTCCGCCTGTGCCCTCCCTGACGCTGGCCCCTCCTCTCTTGCCTTCTCCTATGAGAGCACAGCCGCCAGCCTCTGGGGACACCACCATGCTGGACTGTGTCATGGAGCCTCATGACCCCAGGCCCATAGGAGCAGGGCAGGCTGTCAGGGAAATGGGGACCTGGGACCATGGACAGAGGGGTCCCCTGGGGAAACGGGGAGCCAGGACTGAGGACAGAGAGAGGGGTCCCCTGGGGGCTCCCCCGCAGCTGTGCGGGGCCCCTGTTAGCAGCACGTCCCTGGGATTTCCTGAGCACAGCCCTCGACAGTTTGGCCCCTGTCCTGGGGCTGCGGCTGGCTCTTCACATGCTGTTTCACAGGCCAGCATCCAGATTGGAGACCGGGGTGTTCCCCAGGGGTGAGGGCAGGCAGTCGGGCGTCACTCCCTGTGACCTGTCCCCCACACGCTCTGCAAAGAGCCCCTCACCCAGGCCCTGCCCACTTTCCTAGAGCGCCAGCTTCAGGTCTGCTCACTTCCAGTGGGTGAAAACGCAGAATACGCTTCTGCCCCGAATCTCCTCGTGGGGGCCCCAGTGCCTCACTGTCCCCGGGACACCCAGTGACGGGCTCGCCCGCCTGTCCCCCACAGGCTCTTCTTCCAAAGGCACTACCCCGTGAGCAGCGTGATCTTCTGCGTGCTGGACCCCCAGGACAGGAAGTAAGGAGTGTGTGTGTGCCAGCCCCGTGCCGCACCCGCCGGGCCAGGGGCCTGAACCTCACTCTCCCTTGCTCTCTGACTTGCCAGGTGGATCACAGATGGCCCCTCCTCAAGGTATGTCGCCAGCGGTCTCCACAGCCTCTTAGTGGATGGTTGCCTCTGAAGCTGAATTCTTTCCCAGATGCCCAAAGAGGAAATGACCCCATAACGCCAACGGGTTGGGGTCTGGCTTTAAACAGAAATGAAAGTGTTCGTAGACAGAAAGTGTCCACAAAGGGTTACCTTTTCTGCTTGCTCTTTGAGCAGTATGTACGTCCAGCCCATAAGATACAGTACAGAGAGCATGGGGCGGTTGGCACAGCATTTCCAGCCTGGCCGTGGGGCCTTGGACCCTCCAGAGCCGTCTGCATCATTCCCCCAAACATGACTGCCACGGCGTCCAACCTCGGGGGTCCCCTTCCAGGATTCCGATTTCACACTCCTCATTTGTCTGGGCATCTGATAAAGTGCCGGGCAGGTGGGGCGTGACCCCCCAGCTCTGGCCAACAGGGTGGACGGCACTCCCCGCTGCGTGGACGGGGCCGCCCCAAGGGGGCCACTTGGCACCATCGGCCAGTCCCTCCCTTGGCATGGAAGCCACTCGGCTTATACAAAAAGATTCCCCATTTCCCTGAGAAGGAGGAGAAGGACTTTTGCCAAGGATTTGGATTCAGATAATGGTAGTTACTGTGTTAAGTCAGGGCTTGAGAAACCCTGTTCAGATAAAGGCTTCAATTCTAAGGAAAATAGTTCGACCGTGCCGTTCTCTCAGTGTCCTCTCCTGTGTGTAGCCTGTAACTCAGGAGCACGCGGCCTGAGAAGGGGGCCCTGCTGTGTTTTCACCCCCCATCCGCTGGCCCGGGTGTGGGAGGAGTGTGGGCATCGGGCAGAGCCCACCGGCATCCACACCATCTCAGGACCAGAGCTGGGATGTTGTCACTCACGAGGTCTGTGAGGAGAGACCAGGTGGCCCCTTAGGAAGAGCCAGGTCCTCCCCTCCAAGACTCAGGTGAGGCGCTCAGGAGCCGTGCAGCGTCTGGAGGGCTCTGGCCAGGCCTGGGGTAGCCGCTGCAGTGCAAGTCCAAACCCTGTCCCTCGGGCTCCTCCCCTGTGACACCTGGGCTCAGCCCCACCCCCACAGGGTCTGGGAGGTGGAGGGAGGCGGGGCAGGTGGCTGGCGGGCTGGCGCCTGGGATGATGCAGTGGCCGGGAGGGGGAGCAGAGGCTGGCACCCGATGGGACGAGGCCCGCTGCTCGCTGACCCGCGTTCCTTTTGCAGGGTCTTCGGTTTCATGGCCTGGAAGCAGGGCAGCACCACGGACAACGTGTGCCACCTGTTCGCGGAGCATGACCCTTAGCAGCCCGCCAGCGCCATCGTCAACTTCGTGTCCAAGATCATGATCAGCTCCCCGAGGAAGATCTGAGCCTCGCACCTGAAGACCCCAGAGGGGCCGGCTGTGCCCCCGACCTCCCCAGCCCAGGAGGGAAGGGGCCCCTCCAACTTACACACCAGAACGAGCCACCCCACGGCCCAGTGGCCTTCCCGGAAAGACACGTTTCTGCCACCCAGGGCCCCAGCGGAGGAAGACGGGCGCCGGATGGGCTCCCAAAATTGCGTTCTTACATCTACGAGGGGAGGGGAGCCCAGCCCACTTGGCAGTGGCCCGAGTGGCCGCTGTGCCTCGGGGTAGCCGTCTCGGGGGGCTTCTGTCCAGCGGACACCCTGATGCCTCTGTCCTCTGGCGATCACCACGGAGAGGCTGATTGGTGGGCCTGAAAAGGGGTGCATGCCTAATGGAGGTTCGTGCAGGTCAGGCCCTCCGGATCACTGGGGCGTGAACAAGGGGTCGGCGTGATGGGCGGCGAGGCCAGGAGGTCCCTGGGTCCCCGTGGAGGGACTGCCTCTGCCTCCGCTCGCCCAGCTCTGAATGGCACGCTGGGCCATGAGGGGAACACCGTTTCCATAAAAGTTACGTTTTACTTCTGCCAAATTATTTATGGGAACAGTTTGCCAGTGCTGTGCAGTACTGGGGTCCAGTTACTGCCGCCTCCCCAGCTGGGTTCTCGGCGGAGCGTCTGCCCCGGGGCGGGTCACCGAGATTTGGAGGCTGTGGGTCCCCACTGGCGATGCTGTGGGCCGTGGCTGCTGCCCGCAGCCTTTCCGAATTCCTGACCACCCGCGCGTCCTTTCTGGGGAGGACGGTTCCAAGGGGTGGGACGCGCTTAGTTGTAGCCTCAGTCCCCACGCCGCACCGTCGTCTTGGGGTGGAGACTGCCCTGAGGACACTGCCCCGGGGACCTCTCGGTTGTCTTGTCCATGCCTGTTGGCTCCTGCCCGGGTCCTGCGTTCCGGCAGGAGGATGAGACCGGACGAGTCTCGGTCCTTCCAGGGAGCTCTGACTCAGCTCTGCTGCGTGTCCGCGGCCCGGATCAGGTGCGCTGTCTGCGCGGATGTGCGCACTGCAGTGCCGTGGTCCGTCCGCCCATCGGGTGGTGGTCCAAGGTCCCGCGGATGCCACAGAGCGAGAGACGGAGCTGGGCACCACCGTCTCCTTCCCCGTCACCTGGGCGCTCGCCCCCAGGCTCTCCCTCAAACAAGGGCCTCCCGGGCGCCTCCGCATCCCCAGTCAAGCACCAGCCCTCAGGTCACCAGGAATCACCGCAGCCAGCGGTCACCGCACAGGGCTTTGGAAATGTGCTTTGTGGACTGTTTCAAAGTGGGCAGAGACAGACTCGGCCGCGGCAGAGGTGGGATGGGCCGAACCGCAGTGGGCATCGAGCGTGTGCGCCTGCACGCGTGGGTGTGCGTGCCTGTGTGACTGTGTGCGCGCGAGTGTGTGAGAGCAGGCACTGAGTCCACTGTGTAGCTCCTATTAATGCACCAAACGCAAGTGCCTCATTTCTGTGCCAAATGTTTGCCTTGGTCTTCGTGGACCACCTTCCCTGCCACGTGGCTGCGTGGCCGGTAAGAAGATTGTACCGGCATCTTCGGAGGCCCGACGCCTTGGTCCTCAGCAGTGGCCTGTCTGGCATTTCCGTTTTCCATTCTCAGCAGGAATTCAGCCCAGGGGGCAGCAGTGTGCGCTGCCCCCAAGACCTGCCCCCCTCCCGAGATGCTCGAGCCCAAAGTCTGACCTAAGGGCCCCAGGCAGGTGCCTCGTCCTTCTGACAAAGCAGGAGCGGGGAGGATTGAGAAGCACGAACCCCGAGTCAGAGAGAGCTGGGCCTCCCTGGCCGAGCTTGTCCAGAGCATGCAAGCCACAGCATTTGCTTTATAGACTGACCAGCCGCTGAGACGCGTGCTCTCAGCACCCAAGGGTGTCGGAACGCTCCCCGCCAGCAAACGGCTCCCTCGGAGGTGACGGACCGAAGGGAGCCAATCCCTGGTTCCCGAGGAGCTGGTACGACAGTGTTACATATGCAGCCGCGAACTCTGCGCTCAGGCCTCGGGGAGCCCCACCCCGGGGCCCACGGGGAGGGAACGGTCCCCAGCATCCAGCCTCCAGGTGCCGGCGGGCACAGGGGCACTGTCCCAGGGCGCGCACAAGGCCCGCGCCCCGCAAGTGTCATAGCCAGGGTCCCTTAACCCACCCATTGACCTGTGCTGTGTCCCTCCAATGTTAACCTGTAATCTCCTTGAGTCACACCGCACCTGAGGGCCCCCCACCCGCGCATCCTCTGTGTCTGACCTCACCGCGCCCCCTTATCTGCCCTGCCAAGTAGTGAGTGTTTCTACTTCCGCCTTGTAAAGAGTGTACCCAGTATGTAAATGAACGTTCCACGATAACCCTCTGTATAGCGCTCTGCTCTGCTCTTTAAATATCGCTTCTATTCAGAGTGTGATAAAGTTATAAACTTGGTAAGCCTCGGGGAGGCAGGTGCTTGTTTGTGGTGTCGGATGGAAGCTTCCGGAAGGGTGTCTTGGGGTGTGGACGTGTGTGTGCACGCCTGGGTGTGCCTGCGTGTGTGTTTATTTGGGAGTTTTATTTGGGACTGTTTATGGGTCAGTAAATTCAGTTATACATTCGTGTGTGTTTTGCCTCCAGGATTATAGTCTGAGATTTCTGCCCAGCGACTTCAGAAAATTGTATTTGTAGGTTTTAAGTAGTGAATGATAGTAACTGGTTTTGATCATGGGTTCTGCTATGTTTTAGGTTTTTTTTTTTCTTTTCTTTTCTTTTCTTTTCTTTTCTTTTTTTTTTTTTTTTTTTTTGCTGCTACATTTTTCATGTTGGTATAAAGCTCGCTGTTCCAATGGCTGTGGGAGAAAGGTCCCTGCTTAGACCAGTGTCTGATGGGACTTCCCAGATGTCTGCTGAGTTTGTTGGTGACCCAGAATAGGAAAAGCCTGGTGGGTTCACCTAATCTTTCAACGGATGCTGGTGACAGTCTCAGCCAGCTCTCCTGGGTTAGCAAGGTTCACCCCACAGCGAGGCGGGGGCCCACTGTGCTGGCTTTCTGCCCGCTGGGGTCTGGAGCCGTCCTGAGCTTGACCTGCCTCCCCTGTTTGGTGAGGGCACGGGACCCTGCTGCCTGCCCTCCCTCTGTGTTCTGGAGCCTGGAGCTGCTCTGTCCCCGCAGGAGGCCAGGTGACCCCTGGGTGTGCCTGGACCTGGTCTGTGAGGGTGGGCAGTCACTGGGTGGCCCAGGCCCACCTGCCTCTCCTGGTGCAAGCTCTGCCACGGAGTGGGCGCCGTCCTCACCAGGTTCGGGCTGGGGGTGACCCTTCATATGGCTTAGAGCGGGCTGCTTCTGCTCCCACTCAGGAGAGAAACTGCCTGGCCCATGGCAGCCGTGGACAGATGGCAGCTGACCCCACCCGCAAACCTCAGGTCTCCACCCACACTGCATGACTGTGCTGGCATGGCCCTCTGGGCGCAGGCTCCGAGGACACTGTACTGGGGAGGGTGCCCTGCAGTGGTCCCCATGTCAATGCCAAGCATGGAAGGGAGGGCAGGTGGGGAAGGGGGGCTGAGTCTTGTCCACAGGAGGGTTCCACTGGGTCCTGGACCCTGGACCAGTGTCACAGCAGGGCTCTGGGCCTACTGTCTTTATGGGCACACTTTCAAGGACACAGTCTGGATTTGTCACAGTGGCTCCAGGCTGCACAGAGGACCATCGGAGACCCAGTGACCACGAGGCCTTGTGGAAGGACCCCTGCCTCGTGCCAGAGTGTCATGCTCCCTGTTCATCACTGAGCCATCCACCCGTGATGCCCCCGGCCCCGCCCACTCGGGTCTGGATCTCTCAGGGACGGCCGGTCGCTGGCGGGTAAACGTTGGGTTGGACCCTTTATCATGTTTTTTTGTCTGCTAGAGGTTTGTGTGTGGTCTCGTGTCCTGGGATGAGGGGCCCATGGACCTGGGGGTCACATTTCAGAGCAGGGGCGATGGAGCTGGGCTCAGAGCTGAACCGAAGTGTCCAGGTGGACCTGGGCTTCAAGGAAGGGACATTTCATGACGTATCTGAACACACTGGAGCCTCAGGGCTATTGAACAGATAACAAGAAAAATGATTCAAGAGCAAATGTCTTTAAAGTTCCCCAGGAATCAGAGGCCACGGTCCCAGCCTGGGCAGGGGCAGCAGTTCAGGTGGGGTGGACTGTCCCTTGTGGGGATTCTGCCAACTGACCGAGCCCCTGCAGCTTGTCCCCAAGGACCTAAGACACCAGGGTGGTGCTGGGGACTGCCACTCTCTCCCCTACCGAGACCCTGTCTGCCTCTCAGGCAGCCCCACAGGGGCCAGTGGGAGACACAGCCCCAAACTGTGGAAAGACCAGGGCAGCCGACCCGTGTGGGAGCACAGCCCACGGCTGCCTGGATCCTGGGGCTACACCTGCCCAGGGCAAGCCCTGTGGACACCTGACACTTAACTGGGACCCAGAGTCTTCTAACACAACAGCCAGATCCCCAGGATACAACAGAAAAGGACCTGCTGAACCAGGAGTCAGGGAGTTCACAGCCCAAATGAGAAAAGACGGGAGCTGAGGAAGCGGGTGCTGGGATTGCGTGGCCAGGGAGGGGGGCGTTTAAAGCAACCGCAGAATCCATGCTTTAGTGAGCAAGTCTGAATGGAAAAGCAAAAACAGAACCCCAGCACAGTCACGAAGTCACGGAAAAACCGAAGTACGGAACTAAAATGCAGAAAACAAACTAAAAACCCACTGGGAACTCCGTAGCAGAGTGGAGATGCCGGATGAACAAATCCGTGACCTTGAGGACCGATGGATAAAATCCCTGATCTGAACAACAGAGGCTTAAAAAAAAGTGAGGGGACCTGGGGACAATCATGTGAGTCACTGAGTTCCAGGAGGTGGGGAGAAGGGAGGGTTGAGGAGTATCTGAAGAAATGGCCCCAAACTCTCCAAATTCAGCCAAAGACACAAACCTGTAGATTCAAGGAGCTGAGTGAACCCCAAACAGGGGAAACCACAAAATCCATGCGAGATTCACCGGAATCAAACTTCTGACAAGTAGAGATGAAGGAAGAATCTGGGAAGTAGCCAGAAAGAAGCGATGGTTTCCATGCACTGAGTGAAGGTGGGTTTCTCACATCAAAACACAGAGGCCAGAAGGAAATGACACATTTTTCGAGGCTGAAAGTAAAAGAAATGCCAGCTGTGAGGTCTCTGTCCAGTGAAACCGCCGTCAGGAATGAAGGGGCCATAAGGGGCCATTCTCAGGTGAAGGGAACCTGCAAGAATCGTCTTCAGCTGGCCTGCTCTTAACAATCTGCCTAAAAGACGTTCTTCAAGCAGAAATGAAACGGTGACGGGGAAACCTGGAGGGTCAGGAAGGAAGGAGGAAGGAGGGGGTACAGTGGACGCTGCTTTTCCTGGCGGGGATTACAAATAAGGCATGGCTGGCGATGGCAGCAAGAATTCCAGCTCCAGCCAGCACTCAAGACTGGGACGTCTCAAAGTGAAGGAGGCAAAGGGACCTCAGTGGAGGTGGCACCTCCACACGTCAGCCCCAGTGCTGAAACCTGCTGACAAGGACAAATGGCATTTGTGTATGTTGTGAGATTCCACTAAATGATTGAATTAGCAATTCATCCCAGCTGGCCGTTCCAGGGCCTGTGTCCTCCCGGTGGCCCTGAGAAGCCGTCCCTGTGCGCTGCCCCCCAGGGAGCCATCTCCTGTGAATTGGTCCCCTCCCCCTGCACTGTGACCTCCAATGGGACAGGAAGGCTGTGGCGGAACTGATGCCCGGGTCTCCCAGGACTTGTGCAGGAGGCGGTGGGTGAGCGCTCGCGGGCAGCCCCGCCCCCTGGTGGTCAGTGTGGCTTCACCGCAGCAGGCGGAACGCCGCGGACCCGGCGGAGCGGGAAATAGAGACAGCTGCCTTCATGCTGGAGCGTGGATGCTGCAGCCCAGCTGCGTTCACCTGCAAATCTCGGCTCGCGGGCGTAGTCACCCTGTGCCTTTGACAAGCTACGCGACCAGGCCAGTCTTCTCCTTTATCAGATGGGAACACTGCTTACGTGCTGTATCTTGAGGTCCTCTGTGCTCCCAGGAGCAGGCCGTGTGCGGGGCAGACACCGTATCCTCCTGGCTCTGCGGGAGCAGCCTCTGCCCCAGGAGAGGACTGTGCCCCAGGCTCAGAGGGCTGCTGCCCCGCCCGTATTTCTACCCCCTTGGCCACCAGTGGGCTCAGTCTGCTCTGCAGGGTACCCGTGAATGTGCTGTGCACAAATGTGTATGTGTGCGTGTGGGTGTGTGTGCATCTGAGGCCTTGCACCCTCAAACCCCTGCTGGGTAGTGACTATGTGGGTCCCCAGCGACAGGCACCACGAAGTGTAAGGGCCTCCTGCTCCTCAGCGGCCCGCAGGCTCACCAGGGACCCCAGGGGTTCCCTGCTACTGGGCTGGGGTTTGGCGGGGTGTCAGGAAGGTTCGCAGAGCCGGCACCTCGCAACGACCAGGGGGCTGCAAGGTGAAGCCACATTAGCTTCGCCTTAGAGAAAGTGGGCAGTGCCTTTGCAGAAGCGGGTTGGAAACTGCAAACTCACATCAGCTCCTGGGGTAGGCACGCTGCTGCCCTGCCCGCGGGCCCGTTCCTGTGATGCCGTCGCCAAGTGGGAGCGAAAGATCGTGGAAGGAAGGCTTGAGGGAGGAACACAAAATGGGAACTGTGGTTGTGCCAGAGTGGATTTCCTTTTTTCTCCCTTTTTTCGTAATTTTCAGAATTGGCCATGATGCTAAGATCTTTTATATGAAGGGAAATGTCTGCTGGTAGGTGCCTCGCGGCCGGGTCTGCGCAGGGACCGGGTGGCCAGCAGGGGGAGCGCGCCATCCGGGACTCGTAAGGGGCGGAGGAGGTGGGGGGAGGGAATCTCTGCGCAGGAGGCGGGGCCGGGGGCGGGGGTGAATGCGGGGAGGGGCGGGGGTCCTCAGACAGCCAGGAGGGGTGACCGTGGGGTGGGCGGGGTCTGCACAGGAGGCGGGGCCTAGAGGCAAGGGCAAGGGGGACACAGCGGAGAGGGGCGGGGTCCCGGCGCAGGAAGTGGGGCCTGGAGAGGGAGTCTGCGTGTTGGACACGGGGGTCGGTGGGGGAAAACCGCGGGGAGGGCGGGGGTCCGCAGACCGCCCTTGGGGCCTGGGGGCGGGGGTCTGTGCGTGGGATGCGAGTCAGGCGCGGAGGAAGCCGCCCCGCCCTGCAGGGTCTGTTGGCCCGGGCCAGGGGCTCCCGCAGGGTCCCCAGGGCTGGGGAGGTGGGATGAGCTGGGGAGGGAGAGGTGTGTATCCGGGATAGAGGGGGCCCCAGGGGCTAGCCCGAACCCCGCGGGAACCCACCCGAGGCGGGGAGGGGGCAGGGTCCTCCGGGGGGGCGTCCTCGGGCCGGACACGTGGCAGTGCTTTGCATGACCGCCCGGTAAGGATACCACCCCGCGCGGTCCTGGGGGGCGCGGACCCCTCCTGCCGGGCTCCTCCCCAGCGCTGGGAAGAAGAGGGACCGGGGTTTAAGAAGAGAACTGTGAGGGAGCGCCCTGAGCGCGGGGGCCGCGTGGCTGTGACGCTGTAGGGCACTCGCTGCGCCGGGAGACTTCCTCTTTGGCGGAGGTCGTTTGTTGGGACCCACAGCTGAGCTTTCTGGGCACAGAGGCCGGATGCGGGTTGAATGTCAAACAACCAGCAGACTTCCTGGCATTTCTGAGCATCGGGATGGAGGGGAAAAAGGAGGGGGGGGGGAGGGGGAGGGCCCACCTGCCCTTTCAGAGCATCCAGGGTCGCAGGTTCCAGATGTCCTGAGACAGTGGCCTTTTCCACGCTAAGGACGGGCCACCATGGATTTGCAAGTTTTGTATCAGGCACCACCAAGTCCCCGAAAGGTTGAAACAAGCAGCCTTCCCACGGGTCTCAGAGCTGCGAGTCTGCGATCAGGGTGTCGGCAGGGCTGGTTTCTCCCCAGGCTTCCTCCCGAGGCTTGCGGAGGGCTGCCCTCTCTGTATGCATCTCTGCTGTCGCCCTTCTTATAAGGGTGCCAGCCCCACCCGTGCGATCTCACGTAACCTTAATCACCTCCTTAGAGGCCCTGTATCCAAGTACAGTCCCACTGGGGGCCCGGATTTCTCCCTATGAATTTAGGGGGCATCCAGCAGTGGGGTGCCTGCTGACCTGAGAAAAGCCCAGTGTCCTTGCAGTGGGAGGGAGGGGCTTCCGAGTGGAAGGAAGCTGGAGAGGTGGGACAGCCCAGAGCCCACCTGCAGAGCATGGGGACTCCCCAGGGCGTGGTACCCAATGGCTGGTAACCATCAGCGGGGGGCCCCAGGGTCTCTCTGGGGCCAGAGCACCGTGTGCACCTGCCAGGCAACGGCCAGAGGCAGCCTGTGCTGTGTCTTCACGTGGCTGCAGGAACCACCTCCTCACCATTGTCAACTGGAGCAGGGACCGTGGTTCCCCAGCAGCTTTTCAAGGACTTTGCCCAATGTCCTGAGGCCTTGTGGGAAACCAGGCCTCTCCTCCCTTCCTTTTTTGTAAACAAAGAAATTGCCAGCATGGAAACTGCATCTCCCTTGTTCTTCCTTCAAAGGGCGATGATAACCTGGGTCATCCATCATTTTTATTTCTGAAGGATGGACGTGCCTGCTCCACTGGCCCTGGAACTTTCCTCCCCCTCAGCCGTTGGCTCTGGCCTCTCCCGATGTTTATTTCAACCTCACGATTAAAGAAAAATGTTAAGTGTGCAACAGCTCTTTTCCAAATGCTGGAAAGATCTGGAACCAGGCAGTCCCTTGGGAGAAGCTTCAAAAAGGGGAAAAAAAAAAAACCCACGTTTACAAATAACACACTTGGAAATAACAGATCATCTCGGTTTGGGACACATGCAACTTTCCTAGACTTTTTTTTTTTTTTTAACAAGGATCTTCTGAAAATCAACAGAAAGAGGTCAACCGTAATAACAATTTCAGAATAACCATTAGAAACCAAACAAAGAAAAACATCTGGAGATGATAAATAGGAAGCTGTGACAATCTGTATAAGGGTCATTTCCTAAAAGTGACTGAGCAGGTACAGAAGTGCAACCGCAGAGCTCTCCCGTGTCCTCACAGGTGCCCAATTAACAGAATTTTAGTGCAGGATTTTAGAGGGAGATTTGTTGCCTGTTATGGCTGCATCGTTTCATTAAACTGCGACAGCCCAGGAAGACCGGGTGTTCTAGCCTTGCTGATAGGGAAGTGCAGGAATTCCCCCGAATTGCAGGGGTGGTGGGTCTGAGACGGGAAGGGGGCAGGGCACAGCTATTCAAGGACCGCTACTGCAATTAACGTCAAACTGATGGAAGATTCAACCCCCAGGAGGCATTGGGGCTCAAGGTGGTGGGAGATTTGCCCTCTAGGAGACCTTGAGCTTCATTATACGCCCACTGTAATATATCAGCATGGTGAATAACACGCCCACAGGCACCATGGAGGACCCGAGGCTATCCACAGAAGGTCAAAGTGTGGGAAAAGGCCAACTTCCTGGGAATCCCAGCCCCTGCCCCAAGCTAGTTACACTGGTCCTTCTACTTCTTTGCATATGAAGCCACCAAGCCCATAAAAATGGGCAACACTGCCCCTCACGGCCTCTGTCTCTGTTTGGAGACGGCCGGCACTCTGTCTATGGAGTGTGCACCTACTTTTACTCTAACCTGAGCCCCCAACCCCCACACCTCATGGCCTTTCTCTTGCCTTTCGATGTATCTCTCTGAATAAATCTACCTTTACTCAATGGTGGCTCACTCCTGAGTTCTTTCCTGCACGAAGCCAAGGACCCACACTTGGCGGGGCATGTCCCAGGGGCTCCACCGAGACCAGGGACATGGCCCCCCTCACACCCCACGTCTGTTTTTCCTGCATCAGTTCCACAGCTCTTTGGAATCCGTCTCTCTTGGCTGCCAAGCAGGTGTCTCCCAGCTGTGCTGCTCTGGCGGGCCAGGCCTTACCAAGCAGGTCACATGCTGAGGGGGTACCTTTGGGCTCTGTGACTCATGAAAGGGGGCACTTGGGGGCTGGTGACGCTCCTCCCTGGGGACCTGGGAGGCGGGCTGTTGTGACGGGGAATATGTAAATGAGACACAGGCAAGGAGGCTGAGCCGTTTCCCACAGTCCACCACGCATCCCTCTGTCTCTTCTATCCCAGGGTATTAGCTTTTCCAGGGGAGAGGGCAAAGGAGCGGTAACTCAACCCTTCACCATCAAAGTGCCCACATGCACGTCCCCAGCCCAGCTGGGAAAGACTGCTCAGATGCCTTCAGTCTGACAAACCCAAGACAGACCCTGGTGGCCCTGTAACCAGAGCACCCCTCCGGAATTGCTGTGGGCAGGACGGCCCTCACGTGGTCAGACACCAGCATCCCCGTGGCAGCTCACTCAGGTCTCCTCCAAGCGGCCACTCCCTTGGGGAAACCTGTGTCTCAAGAAATGGCTTCGTGCTGATGGCTGTCGTGGAACCAAAGGGTGTGAGGTGCCGGGGGCAGAGCAGAGGACGCCAGGGATAGCGTGTCCTTAGGGTGTCCCCAGGTCCGTCAGCAGATGGGGGAAGGAGGGGTGGTGGGGGCACGGGGCCCTGAGCGATTTTCATTTCAGCGCTCAAGGAATGTGACCTCACAGGGTTGGGGATTTGGAGAAACACAATAACTGACGCCGGGGGGTTAGAAATAAGAAAGAAAGACGGACATCTTATCTTCTGTGTGCACAATTCTGACTCAGAAGCCTCAGCCTCATTGCGCCCCAGGGGACAATTTTTTGTGGGGAGAGAGCAGCCCTTGTAATCAAAGCCAATGGCATCAGAGCTGCAGCAAAAGCACAGGGCAGAGCACAGAAAGCTGTCTGCAACACGTCCCAGCGGGAGCTCTCCCGGGCTCCCCCCTCCGGCCTGCGGTTTTGCCCTCTTGCACCATCTGTCTCTCCGAGGCCTCTGCACCTCTCCCCAGCAACACTTACAGGCCGTTCGATCTTAGCAGCAGCCACTTTGCTTGGCCACAAATATACCTCGATGCTTTCAGAGTCCCATGAGAAAAGTGGCTGACCTGGGGGTTCCAGGGATGACTCACCCTGGGGTGTGGATAAGCACCGAGGACCAGTGAAATCACAGGGGTTGAGGAGAGCCACGGGGTGGGGGAGAAGAGGGAGGGACGGGAATGGAAGACAATGCCCACTGGTCCAGAAATACAAAACTTCTGAAAGTATGCATTAATAATGAACTTAAAATTTTTTTTTTAACTTTGGTTTTTAAATTTTTTTGAGGGGGTTGTTTTTGAGGGAGAAGTAATTAAGTTTATTTCTTTATTTTAATAGAGGCAGGGGGGATTGACCCAGGACCTCATGCATGCTAGGCCTGTGCCCAACCCACCTCGAATTTCTGAAATGCCAGCATATCTCCTGGTCTCCTTAGAAAAGGCTGGAAGGGGTGACTTCCCAAACACCATGAACAGGAACGTCTCGGGATCGTCTGCTGGGGGTGACGCGTCCCTCACCCGCCCACGGAACCTGACGCCGGGCTTGGAGACTGCTGCGAATTTAGCCCTGTGCTCACAGAATTGCCATCAGACAGAGTCCGCAGAGCGTGTCCTCCGTGACCTTGCCTTTGGCAGTTGTTCTGGGCAGAGTCTTGTCCACCCCTCCTCCAAGTTCATACGTCCAAGTCGTAACCTCCTGGACCTCAGCATGTGACTGTATTTGGAGGCAGGATCCTTAAAGAGGTAACTAAGGGGAAGTGGACCCTGAATCCCACGGGACTGGTGTCCTTGTAAGCACAGGAGCTCAGGATAGAAGGAGACCCTGTGAGGACGCGGGGAGGAGTCGGCATCTGCAGCCAAGGAGAGAGGCCGTGGGAGACACCGGCCCTGCCATGCCAGCACCTCTCGGACTGCAGCCTCCCAGGCACTAAGGCACACAGCCCTCTGTGGCGTTTCTTACAGCAGCCCAGCAAACTCACACAGCAACATAAGGTTGTTAAGAGCCCTTGGCGAGAGGTCTGCTTTTGAAAGCGAGTGCCCCTAAAACCCAGTCCCTCTGCCGAGTCTATGATTAAGCCCTCTGCCCAAACCTCACACCCTTTCTTTCCCTGAACCCATTCCCCAAAAGACTGAGGGGTATCAAAGAAAAGGGCGTGGAAACTACATACAGGGCCCTGGGACCCTGCCCTTTGATGTGAGAGGCTTCTGCTTCAGTTTTCCAGGCCCCCCCTGAGTCTCAAAAGGCTGCTCAGCAGTGAATGACTAGGAAGCGAGAAGATGCAGAAACAAGGACTATTTGTTGGGAAGGAAACTGGTAACAATCCAGACTATAAACTGGCCACACAGCCGAGTCACCAAACTCCCAGTTCCCTGAAGATACAGATAAAGGTCTGGCCCACAGCCCCAAGGTGTTTTTGCAGGAAACAGACCCCCGACCAGAGGAAAACTGCTGGCAACAGGCACGTGCAGCCCGGACCACCTGAGGCCAGAAGGCTGGCTGGTGATGCTTGAGACTGGACCTCGGTGCGAACCTGAGAACTGCGCCCAAGATGATCACGCCCCCTCGGGCCCTCCTAACCCCTTCCCTGAACCCCGTCGGGAAGTCGGGGTGCCCCTCCCCGCTGGGCGTCTGCGGCACACGCTGCCTTTTCCTGCACCACAACCCGGGTCAGGAGACAGGCTTCCCTGCGCGCAGGCATGGTGATGCTTGGATGGGGCTGGGGGTGATGAGAGGTCACGGGGAATCAAGGGGATTCCTCGCCTCGTGGCTGTTTATACAGGTTGGAAGAGGAGGGAGGGGACCTATTCCTGGAGCTTGGCCCCACCTGCTCTCTCTCTCTTTCACCAAATAGGATATTCTTGGTACGTCTTTTGTACCCTCAGCTCCTCGTGAGGGGCCCAGTCTAGGTCCTGACCAGGCGTCTTGAAGGTTCCAGGAAGTGGCCTCGATGTCGGTCCAGGGGCCTCTGTGTCTGGCGCTCACAGGCTCAGCAAGCTCTTCAGGGCTGGGGAGGGCCTCGGGTCAATCACGTCTGCACGAGTCCTGGGGTCATCGTGGCCACAGCCTCACTCGCCCAGTTGCCCGCCCAGGACTGGATGAGAGGACACAGCTCGCGGTGAGGCCGCCCCCAGGAACCTCCTGCAGGCTCCCCGCCTCCCCTGTGGGGCCTGCCACGCCCTGCCCCCCACCCCGGGCCATGAACATGGATGGATGGGAGTTCAGGTCTCAGCTCCTTCCTCGGGGACTCAGACCAGAGGACACCCGTGTCAGCAAGAATGCAATCTTGCTGGTTCAGGATCCCCTCTGCGTGGCCAAGATCTGGAACGTTCTGGAAAAAAGATGCCCATGCTGAGGGCTCTGGAAGGGCCAACACGAGAGGGGCCGAGTGGGGCAGGTAACTTGCAGGAGACGGTGGGGCAGGCAGGACTTTCAAGCAGGGACCTCGGATCCAAAGGGCTCAGGGTTTCTGGGCAGGCACGTTATCCAGGCAAGTGCTGTGGAGGTGCTGGTGCAGGAACAGCCGAGTTTGGCATCCTCCCGGAACCCCCCTGAGAAACGCTGCCTCAGCCAGGCCACCTCCATCGTGGTCTCTTCGCCGGCGGGTTTCAAAGCTACGCTTTGCCTATTCCCAGGGGATGTAAATCTGTGACTTTAGAAGAGCACAAAGTATAAAAGACAGAGCAAATTTAAGGTGAAAAAACATAGAAAACACAAAGGCACCTCCTGCCACCGCTCGCACCCTGCCGAGGGTCCGAGTGGAGACCCAGCTGCACGGGAAAGAGGCGGACGGCTGGCCTGTGAGAATAAAGGGAAGAAATAAATGCTAAGAGAGGAACGAAAGCATTGTTGAAGTGAGAAGGCTTTAAAAATTGAGTCCCTGAAAAGAAGACTAAAACACACGATAAAAAGGAAGAAGTGTTTGAACAACAAATTAAAATAAGAATCAGCTATGCAAACAGGTCCACAGAAGAAGGAAATAGCGAAACAGAAAATGGGCCCAGGAAGACATCATGAAGGGGAACATCGACCAGGAGGCTGCGGAGAAGGGAAGACCCCCATGGGGGCTTGAAAAGGAGCTAAATGGGCAGAAAACAAGTATGAACGGAGGCGGGTGAACACGGACAGACCACGGGTCTGCGACTCTCTTCTTTCACAGTCAAAGAAAAACGGGGCAAAGAGGAAACCCAGCAGACTTGAAGGTTGGGACGGTGGGTGGTGGGAAGGCAGAAGGAGAGCCCTGAAAACCAGCATGAGCAGAGGCGTGGGATCTCCGGGACAAGGCAGGGTCATGAGGGCGTCAGCGTTTTGCAAACAGAGTAAATATATCCTCCAAGATCAGGAAACAAAAACAAACAAATTGGAAGGAAAAAAAACCCCCAGAGTTGAAAGCCAGCAAGTGTGGGTGGTGGGGCTGTCCTGGGCTTGTCCCTGAGCGGGGACGGCAGGGCGTGGGGCTCGGAGCAGGGCTGGACCTGCTGAACGAGGCTTGCCCGGGGCTCTCCTGGCCCCTGACACTCGGTGAGTGCCGGTGCTTGTCGGGGAGGGACATCTAGAGCAGAGGAACACTTTCCACCGTGTTGCTCTGTCCTCCGAGTCTGGGAGCAGTGACGGTGACGTCTCCGCATCAGCCTGCCCAGGCCGGCGGGCTCAGTTACTGGCTCAGGCTCCCGTCTAGGTGTTGCTGGAAAGGGCTTTCTCCACGTGATAGACATCGCCAATCAACTGAAGTTGACATAAAACAAATGACCCTTCGTAATGCGGGGGGCGGGGAGTGCTTCATCCATTCAGTTTGACAGGCAACAAGGAGAGGTGCACCCAGTGAAACTGAGGCAGCAGAGGGCGCCCCCAGAACAGGCTGAAGAGGACACGGGAGGAAACCCACAAGCTTTCCTGGGCAGCCACCGTCCCCCTCTGCCGCCCTCACTGTGGCTGCCCCGCCCCCGCTCCTTTCACCGCCCACTGAATGCAGCCGCACCCGCCTCCAGGGAGACAGCCAACAAGGAGATGTGCACCCAGTGAACCTCCAGTAGCAGATGGCGCCCTCAGGGAAGGCTGAGGGGAACAGGGAAAGAAATCCAAAGGCTTTCCTCGGCAGCCACCGCACCCCGCTTCCCCCCTCTATAGAGCCGCCCAGCCCCTGCCCCTTCCACTGCCTCCAGGGCGCACCGACTCCGCCTCTCAGGAGGAAGCCAACAATGAGATGTGCACCCAGGGATTCTGGTGTACCACAGGGTGTCCCCAGAGTAGGCTGAGGGAGACACGGGAGGAAATCCACTTGCTTGCCTGCGCAGACACCCCGCCCCCCACGGTACCGCCCTCTCTACAGCCGCCCCACCCACTCACTCGTCCCCGCCCCCTGGGGATACCTCGCTAGCATCCCGGTAGCCGGCCTACACCGGGAAGTGCACCCAGTGAACCTGGGGTAGCATAGGGCGCCCGCAGAGCAGGCTGAGGGTGACACTGGAGGAAATCCAAAGCTTAACTGCGCCGCCCCCGCCCCGCTACCGCACTCTCTGTAGCCGCCCAGCCCCCGTGCCATACACGGACCCTTGAGCACACCGAGCCCTCTTCCAGGGAGCCAGCCAACAAGGAGATATTCACCAAATGAACCTGGGGTAGCAGTGGGAGCCCCAAAGTAGGCTGAGTTGGACAAGGGAAGAAATCATCAGGGTTGCCTGGCCAGCCCCCATCCTTCGGTGCTGCCCTGTCTGCAAGCGCCACGCCCCCTCCCCAGACCCCGCCCCCTGGCAATACCGCGCCGGAATCCTGGGAGCCTGCTACACGGGGAAGTGTAGCATGTGAACCTGCAGAAGCAGGGGGCACCCGCAGATCAGGCTGAGGGGGACAAGTCTGGAAATACCCAGGCTTCCGTGCACAGCCCCCATCCATCCCTGCTGCCCTGTCTTCTACCGCCCCGACCCCTTCCCTGACCCCGCCATTGGACATACTGCACCAGCATCCCGGGAACCAGCCAACACGGGGAAGTTCACCCAGTGAATCTGGGGTAGCAGAGGGCACCTCCAGAGCAGGCTGAGGGAGAAACGGCAGGAATCCGAATCTTACTTGCGCTGACCCCGCCCCTCGCTGCCGCACTCTCTGCAGCCGCCCCTCCCCAGCCCCATAGAGGGACACCTGAGTGCACCGCGCCTGCCTCCAGGGAGCCAGCCAACAACGAGATGTGCACTCAGTGCACCTCAGGCAGCAGAGGGCGCCCTCAGAGCAGGCTGAAGGGGACACGGGAGGAAACCCAAAGACTTTCCTGGGCAGCCTTCGCCCCCAGCTGGCGCCCTCTCAGTAACAGCCCTGTCCAAAGCATTTCACCGCCCCCTGAGCGCAGCCGACCCTCCTGCCGGGAGCCAGCCAACAAGGAAATGTTCACAAAACGAACCTGTGGTAGCACTGGGCGCCCTAGAGCAGGCTGAGTAGGACAAGTGAAGAAACCATCAGGGTTGCCTGGGAAGCCCCTATCCTTCTGTGCTACCCTGTCTGCATCCGCCCTGCCCCCTCCCAAGAACCCGCCCCCTGGGCAAACCGTGCCAGCATGCTGGTAGCCAGCCAATACCGGGAAGTGTACACAGTGAACCTGGGGTAGCAGTGGGAGCCCCTACAGTATGCTGAGGGGGACAGTGGAAGAAATATACAGGCTTCCGTTGGCATCCCCCATCCTTCGCTGATGCCATGTCTGCAAGCGCCACGCCCCCTCACCGGACCCCGCCCCCTGGCAATACCGCGCCGGAATCCTGGGAGCCAGATACACGGGGAAGTGTACCACGTGAATCTGCGGTAGCAGAGGGCACCCGCAGAGCAGGCTGAGGGGGACAAGTTTGGAAATACGCAGGCTTCCGTGGGCAGCCCCCATTCATCCCTGCTGCCCTGTCTTCTGCCGCCCCGCCCCCTTCCCCGACCCGGCCCATTGGCCATACTGCTCCAGCATCCCGGGATCCAGCCAACACGGGGAAGTTCACCCAGTGAATCTGGCGTAGCAGAGGGCGCCTCCAGAGCAGGCTGACGGAGACACAGGGGGAATCCGAATCTTACTTGCGCTGAACCTGCCCATCGCTGCCGCCCTCTCTGCAGCCGCCCCTCCCCCACGCCATAGACGGACACAAGAGCGCACCCCGCCTGCCTCCAGGGAGCCAGCCAAATAGGAGATGTGCACCCAGTGAACCTTAGGTAGCAGAGAGTGCCCTCAGAGCAGGCTGAAGGGGACACGGGAGGAAACCCAAAGGCTTTCCTGGTTAGTCTTCGCCCCCAGCTGGGGCCGTCTCTGTAACAGCCCCGTCCAAAGCATGTCACCGCCCTCTGAGCGCAGCCGACCCTCCTGCCCGGAGCCAGCTAACAAGGAGATATTCACCAAATGAACCTGGGGTAGCACTGGACGTCCCAGAGCAGGCTGAGTTGGTCAAGGGAAGAAACCATCAGGGTTGCCTAGGAAGCCCCCATCCTTCGGTGCTGCCCTGTCTGCATCCGCCCTGCCCCCTCCCGCGTACCCGCCCCCTGGGCGAATCACGCTAGCATCCTGGTTACAGGTCATTATGGGGAATTGTACCCAGTGAATCGGGGGTAGCAGAGGGCGCCCGCAAAGCAGGCTGAGGGGGACAGTGGAAGAAATATACAGGCTTCCGATTGCATCCCCCATCCTTCGCTGATGCCCTGTCTGCAACCGCCCCGCGCCCTCCCCGGACCCCGCCCCCTGGCAATAAGGCGCCGTAATCCCAGGAGCCGGCTACACGGGGAAGTGTAGCACGTGAACCTGCGGTAGCAGAGGGCACCCGGAGAGCAGGCTGAGGGGGACAAATTTGTAAATACGCAGGATTCCGTGGGCAGCCCCCATCCATCCCTGCTGCCATGTCTACTGCCGCCTTGCCCCCTTCCCCGACCCCGCCCATTGGCCATACTGCACCAGCATCCCGGGAGCCAGCCAACACGGGGAACTTCACCCAGTGAATCTGGTGTAGCAGAGGGCGCCTCCAGAGCAGGCTGAGGGAGACACGGCAGGAATCCGAATCTTACCTGCGCTGACCCCGCCCCTCGCTGCCGCACTCTCTGCAGCCTCCCCGCCCTCGCTAGCGCCACCGCCCTTCAGGGCACAGCGCCCGCCTAGAGGGAGCCAGCCAGCACTTGGATGTGCAGCCAGTGAACCTGGGGTATCAGACGCAGACCCCAGGTCAGGCCAAGGGTGACATGGGAGCAAAGATTCAGGTTTAGTGGTTAGCCCCGCCTTTCCACTGCAGCCCCTGATGGAACCTCGGCAGCCTCCCATGACTTGGCTGACAAGGAGACTTCAATCCCGCAAACCCGGGGTTGCAGAGGCCGTCCCAAGGGCAGGAGAGGGGGAGATCGGAGGAAAATTGCCAACTCGCCAGTGCAGCCCCCTTAGCTGCAGTGCCTCCGCACCCTCCACCGCTATCCTCTTTGACTGAGAGCACCACGCCCGCTCCCAAGAGCAGGCTGATTAAAGGGTTTGAGTCTGGCGAACGTGGGTGAGCGGAGGTCGCCCCCAGGCCAGTCCGTTGAGGACATGGGAGAAAAACCTCTGGCTCTCAAGGGGCACCCCAGTCCCCTCACGCTGTCCCTGACACCGTCCCCTGGCGGCACTCCGCCTCTATTGTGTCTGTCTGTCTGTCTGCCTGCTTGCCTGACAGTCTATCTATCTATTATAGGAGGGGAGAGGATAGTCTTTGTCTGCGTGTTTCTGTGTGTCTATCTAATGGACGAGGAGGAGGCTAGAATGTCGGTCTATCTCTCTGCCTACCTATATCTCTGTCAATCTATCTATGCAAAGAAGGAGGCAGAGGAGGCAAGTGTGTTTCTCTATCTGCATAATTGAGGAGGAGAAGGAGGGTAGTGTGTGTGTGTGTGTATGTATGTGTGTGTGTGTGTGTGTGTGTCTGTCCATGACTATACTTTCTATCTAATGGAGGAGGAGGTGGAGGAAGCTAGCGTGACTTTCTGTCTGTCTGTCTGCAGATGCATCTAATGAAGTAGGAGGACGCTAGTGAGTTCGTCTGTCTGTCTATTGGAGGAGTTGAGTGTGTCTGTCTCTCAGTCTGTCTAATTGTTTCTTTATCTACTAGAGGAGGAGGCTAGTGTGCCTATCTATTTAAGCTATTGTAGTAGGAGGTGGAGGGTAGTCTGTCTGTCGCTATTATCTATCTACCTATCTACCTACCTATCAAGTGGAGGCATACGAGCAGGGTAGTGTGTCTTTTCATCTATCTGTGTGTTGGAGGAGGAAGTTAGCGTGTCTATCTACTTACCTACCTTATTGAGGAGGAACAGGAGGCTGGTGTGTGTGTGTATCTGTCTGACAATCTATCTAATGGAGGAGGAGATCAGTGTGTCGATCTACCTACCTAATTGAGGAGTAGAAAGAGGCTTCTCTGTGTGAGTGTGTGTGTGTGTGTTTGTGTGTGTGAGTCTGTCTTTCTATCTATGTATGGGTGTACCTACATAATATAGGAGGGCGAGGAGTTTAGTATAACTATTTGTTAATAAACGAATGAAGAGACTAGTGTGTCTGCCTCTCTATTTATATGTGTGTCTCTCTGTGTATTGGAGGAAGCCTCCCAGGACTCGACTGACCTGAAGGGATGTCAAATGCCACCCTGAAGCAGTAGAAGGACCCCAGAGAGCAGGCTGAGGGGGACTCGGGAGGAAATCCTCAGGTTTTCCTGGGAGGCCCAGTCCTTCGCTGCTGCCCGGTCTGCAGCTGTCCTGCCCCCTGGGCATAGCACGCCATCATCCCTGGAGCAGGCAACCACAGGGAAGGGCACCCAGTGAACCTGGGGTAGCAGATGGCGCCCGCAGAGAAGGCTGAGGGGAACAGGGGAAGAAATTCAAAGTCTTTCCTGGGCAGCCACCGCACCCCGCTGCCACCCTCCGTGTAGCCGTCCAGCCCCTGCCCCTTCCACTGCCTCGAGGGCGCACCGAGCCCACCTCTAGGGAGGAAGACAACAAGGAGATGTGCACCCAGTGAATCTGGTGTAGCAGAGGGCGTCCCCAGAGAAGGCTGAGGGGGACATGGGAGGAAATCCACAGGCTTGCCTGCGCAGACCTCCCCCCCACCGCCCTCTCTGCAACCGCCCCACCCACTCCCCCGCTCCCTGGGCATAACTCGCTAGCATCCTGGGAGACTGCCAACATCGGGAAGTGCACCCAGTGAACCTGGGGTAGCAGAGGGCGCCGCCAGACCAGGCTGAGGGTGACAGTGGAGGAAATCCAAAGCTTACCTGTGCAGCCTCCGTCCCCCGCTGCCGCACTCTCTATAGCCGCCCCGCCCCCGCGCCATAGAAGGACCCTGAGCGCACCGCGCCTTCCTCTGGGGAGCCAGCCATCAAGGAGATGTGCACCCACTGAACCTCAGGCTGCATATGGCGCCCACAGAGCAGGCTGAAGGGGAAACGGGAGGAAACCCACAGGCTTTCCTGGGCAGCCTTGGCCCCCAGCTGGCGCCCTCTCTCTAACAGCCCCGTCCCAAGCATTTCACCGCCCACTGAGCGCAACCGCACCCGCTTACAGGGAGCCAGCCACCAAGGAGATGTTCACCAAGTGAACCTGGGGTAGCAGTGGGCGCCCCAGAGCAGGCTGACGTGCACAAGGCTAGAAACCCACAGGCATGCCTGGGCTGCCCCTATCCATCGCTGCTGCCCTGTCTGCAGACGCCCCGCCCCCTCCCCCGACCCCGCCCCCTGGCCTTACCGCGCCAGTATCCTAGGAGCCAGCCAACACGGGGAATTGCACCCAGTGAAGCTGGGGTAGCAGAGGGCGCCCCCGGAACAGGCTGAGGGGGACAGTGGAAGAAATGCACAGGCTTCCGTGGGCAGCCCCCATCCTTTGCTGCTGCCCTGTCTGCAGACGCCCCGCCCCCTCCCCGACCCCGCCCCCTGTGAATACCACGCCGGCATCTCAGGAGCCGGCCAACACGGTGAAGGGCACCCCGTGAACCTGGGGTAGAAGAGGGCGCCCATGGAGCAGACTGAGGGGAACACAGGAGGAATCCAAAGCTTACCTGCGCAGCCCCCCCCTCGCTGCCTCATTCTCTGCAGACACCCCGCCTCCGCCCCACAGAAGGACCCCTGAGCGCACCGTGCCCGCCTCCAGGGAGCCAGAAAATAAGGTGATGTGCACCCACTGAACTTCAGGCAGCAGAGGGCGCTCTCAGTGCAGGTTGAAGGGGACACGGGAGGAAACCCACAGGATTCCCTGGGCAGTCCCGCCCCCCGATGCCGCACTCTCTGCAGCCTCCCCGCCTTCGCTAACGCCACCACCCTTGAGGGCACAGCGCCCGCCTAGAGGGAGCCAGCCAGCACTTGGATGTGCAGAAGGTGAACCTGGGGTATCAAACGCAGAACCCAGGTCAGGCCAAGGGGGACATGGGAGCAAAGATTCAGGTTTAGTGGGGAGCCCCGCCTTTCCACTGCAGCCCCTGACAGAAACTCTGAACCACGAAACCATCACGACACTCTTACTCTCTATGCTTATTCCTGAAAAAGTGAGCTCTCTACTGGAGTAAAGATGGTTCCCGTCAGAGATGTATGGCTCCCTGTCCCAAGGTCCAGAAGAAGAGAAAAGGAAAGATTCCTGGTTCCGACGGTTCCATTTTGTCACCTTAGAGATCTAGTTCTCCGTGTGGCTGTGGTGGAATCTGCAATATCTTGCCTCAGAGTTCCCTTTTTTTGGCTTACTAGGGGAGCCGCATTAGCTGAGGTCGCCGCGCTCTGGCTCTTGTCAGGATCCCGGTGCTGAGGCAGCCCCTTCCCCCCACCCCCACTCCTTGTTATTTTGATCGTGCAAACTGGGTGCCAGCTGCGTGAACCGTGCACCTGGCGGCCAGGATTGCCCCGCCCCCACGCGATGTGTCCCCAGTCCCTCGGCGTCCCTCACTGCTACCAGCTAGCTCCAGGAAGGGTGCGAGCTGGCTTCCACTGCCGTCCTTCCTCCTTCCTGTCCAGGCGGGCCCTCCTTTGACGCTAGTGGGCCCGAAACCTTCTCTCCTGCGCTGCATACAATGAAGAAATTCCTCAGCGTTTCCAGCCGCTAGAGGGCGCTCTTCTCCTCTCTTTGGTCCCCTTCAGCGCTTACAGTGGAAATGTAGGAGGTGGGAAGGGCTTGGGGGTTCTCCGTATCTAGGGGCTCCGGATCCAGCAGATTCAACTAACTGTGGGTTGAAAATAATCGGGAAAAAAACAAAAAGTTTCAGAAAGCGACACTTGAATTTGCCACACACCGGCAACTGCTTACATAGCATTCACGTTGCCTTCCATACCACGCGTCATCTAGAGATGACTTAAAATACACAGGAGGACACAGCGAAAGAGAATGTGACAATCAACGTATGCGTATGTTCATTTAGAACTGAAAAATTGTGCCCTACATTGGAATTCGACACAACATTGTGAAATGACTATCACTTGGAGAAAAAAAAAAATGTTTGTATGTAAAAAGTAAAGTACACGGGAGGATGCTTGTAATTCCACATAAGTCCTATGTCATTGTATACAAGAGGCGTCAGCATCATGGATGTTGGAATCCGTGGGGAGTCCTGGAACCAGTGCCCCATGGTTACCAAGGGATGGCTGGAAGCCCAGGCTCCTTATCCTAGCCTGTCATGTCCCCACGTGGTCTGAATCCTGCCTGTACCACACTCCCCTGGTCACTCTCCTCCAGCCCTGCCTCCAGACTGCCCTCTTCGTCTGGAACAGCCCAAGCTCACTGCACTTCATGTCTGAACTCTAGAAATACCAGTTACTTTCTGAGCACGGCTCTGTTTCAAAAACACGGGCTGCATTGCCACTAGAGAAGGCAGGATGGAGGTTCCTTAAAAAACTAAAAATAGACTTACCTTATGATCCAGCCTTCCCATGCCTGGGGATACGTCAGGAGAAAACTCTAATTCAAAAATTCACATGCACCTCAATGCTCACAGCAGCCCTATTTGTAATAGCCAGGACATGGAACCAACACAAACGTCCATCGCCTGGTGACTTGAGAAAGAAGCAGTGGTTATTTATAAAGCGGAATACTATACAGCCATGAAATCGATAAAACGATGCCATTTGCAGCAACACGGATGGACACAGAGCTAGTCATTCTGAGTGAAGTAAGCCAGAAGAGAGAAAAATGCTATATGATACCACTTCCATGCAGAATCTAAAAAAAAAAAAAAAGGCACAAATGAACTTAACGACAAAAGAGGAAGAGACCCACAGACATAGAGAAAAAAACTTATGGTTACCCGGGAGGGAAGGGGGTGGGAAGGGGTAAATCTGGGAATTGGAAAAATACCCCTCTTGGGGAGGGATGGAAATGGTAGCTATCATGAGTGTGGTGATGGTTTTCTGGGTGTAGACATCTATGGAAATTCACCAAATACTACATGAGAGAAGTGTCTAATTTACGGAACAGAAATCGTACCACAATAAAAGTGTTTAAAAAAAAAAAAAGAGATGGGCTGCGTTGTGTCCTCTGTTTGCATGTGTCTTCAGGGAGGCCTCAAGGGGGCGGTGCTGGCCTTCCTGCCAACAGGATGACATGAAGCCCGAACAACCCATCGATGGGAAGAAGAAAAGAGCCACGGTCACATGTGGACCCCAAACTTAGACAGGGTGCACGGGTGATATTTGTCGACAATCCAGCGAGGTTCCGGAAAGAGCTAGAGGCTGGGGCAGCAAACCGGGAGTGGCACTAAGGAGCATCGTGGCACAGAGGCTGGACTGGGGGCCCGCAGGCTCCTCCCAGGAGGAGCTTCAGGGTTTGGGAGGTGGCTAACGTGCCTGCTTCGTGTCACCAGCAAGTGAAGCCACCTGTGGAAAATCAGCTGGAATCCTGAGCCAGGTCAGTCCTGGGTGATGCGGTAAAGGCTCCTAGCAGAGGGAGCGCCAGACGGTCAGTGAACCAAGCAACAGGCTGCTGAGATCCCGGCCTGTGTTTATCGTGCTTTCCGTGTCTCACTGCATTTCAGTGTCACCCGGAGGAATTGGGGCGGTGTTTGGAGGCTGATGGCCTCTCGGTTCCTCATCAGCCTCCAAGCCCCCAAGCCCTCTCTGGGCAGATCTCGGGCGAGCGCCTTCCCTTGTTCAAACAAAAGCCTTCCCACCCTCGCCTGTGGTGAGCTTTTGTTTGTTTAATTGATGGGAATGAGGATACCTTACAGCCCCCTCAGGCCCTTCCTTAGGGCTTCTGCCCTTACACCCCGGCAAGGGCCCCCCACCCCCACCCCACAGCTGCCCTGGGTCCTGCACTACACAGGGTCCCTCTGGCCCTGACGCTCCCTCTGGACAAGCCCTACACGGGGTGGAGTCCGCCAGGCCAAGGGGACACGCCAATTGGCTCACTCCGGGCTCTGGAATCCCAGGACCCCGAATGCCCAGCCCCAGCAGCCCCTGACCCACTTCTGGTGTCCGCACCGGCTCTCCCCGGAGTTGAGCTTCCCAGAACTCACAGAGAGGCCAACGGGCAGCTGTAGGCATGGAGGGTATGGACAGAGCCTGGATGTGAGGTCCGAGTGTCCCCCTGTGCACATCCAAGGCCCCTTGGGGCAAGGGATGGACCCAGCATTGGGAAGAAAAGGGTCAGGCTAGTGGTCCGAGACTGGGAATCGGCTCTCCCCACACTGTCACTTTCTTGGCGGGACTCCCCTGAGTCTGGGAATTGTAAAGTTGAGCCTGGCCTTCCCCCTTCTAATAAATGTGTATTTGTAAAGGCAGGAGTTTAGAACCTACTGCACTTAAAATGTTTACATATATTAAGGATGGGAACTCCCAGGGATGCTCTGGCCCTGCACTTCCAAAGGTCCAGAGCAGTTATGTTTGCTCTGTTGAGACTGCAAGAGGAAAAGACCACCTCCAGAGAGAAGGGGCTCCTGATTCACGCCCCGAAGGGAGGAGCTTCTGAGCGGATGAAACAATGGACACTGAGACCCTCGAGTGCATGTTGGTTTCGAATGACGTCAAAGGTGTGTGTGACGGGTGTGTGTGTGTGTGTGCGCACACGCGTGCACCTGGGGACGTGTGTGGTACGTGAGAGTGACTTCACGTGTGTGTGCGCGCCTGAGGACGTGTGTGGTTGTCTGTATGTTGTGGGTGTGTGTGGGGTGCATGAGTCCAAGTGTGTGTGAGCGTGGGGATGTATGTGGAGCAGAGTCAGTGTGTCCGCACGTGCGTTTGTGTGTACGTGCATGCGTTCGTTTTAAGAATAGTAGAAGTTGTCCTTTAGAAGGCTAAAGGAGTAAAAGTTGTATTGGGTCCCTCACTGTACAATTCAAAATGAAAATAATCTTCAACCACCAAGAGGTACCCGGCGCTAGCGATTGGCTGAGCCGGACCAGCGCCCCTGGGCGAGGCCAGCCCACACGCAGCGGACGCGGGTCCCGCCCACACGCAGAGGCCGCGGGTCCCGCCCCGCTGGTGCGCATGCGCGCAGTCCCAAGAGGACAGAGTCTGCGCACACCACCACCCGGCCTCCGACTCGCGCCGCGGCTCCCTCCCTTGTCCGCGGAGGCTTGTCGGCTGGGCGAGACAGCAAGAGCTGCGGCCGGCAGGGGGCTGTGCGGACCCAAGGCGGCTGCGGTGGCGCCGGCCTGTGGAAAATGCCACCAGGCGGCGCTTCGGTTCGTTGCTCAAGTGACGGCCGTTCCCCACCCCCCCCCACCCCTGAACCCCCTGCGACCGCCGGGGAAGAACCGGCCCGCGCAGTGAGTACCGCACCGAGACGCTTCGGCGGGAACGAGGCCGACGGCCGGCTGTGCCGGTTGCGCCCCTGAGGTGAGTGCGGGCTGCGGCGGCGGCGGCGGCGGCGGCGGCGGCGGCGGCGGCGGCGGCGGGGCGAGGGAAGGACGGGGGTTGCGGCGGCTGCCACGCCGGGTCCCCGCGGCGGAGGGAGGCCGCGCGGGCCTCTGCGGGGCGGGGAGGGCTGGCGCCGTCAGTGTTTAGTCTCAGCCATTCTGATGTCTATTTTTGTGCCCTTTGCTATGTCCAATCCTATATGAATTTCTGTTTTTATCTGATCGCATGGGACTAGCCCAGTGGTTCTCCAATTGGCTGGACATTCAAATTGCTTTTAAAACTTTTTAAAAACATAGGGGCCTGCAGCCTTCCCCAGACAAGTTAATTCAGAATTTCTGAAGGTGGGGCTGAGGCATTAGTATTTTCTTAAGCTCCCTGTGTGATTATAGTGAGTCCAACAATCACTCCCAACTCTAATAAAACGTTCTGACATTTTATAAAACTTGCCAATTGAGAACCTCAGCATGTGTTTCAAATGAGTTCAGAGGAGAGAGTTTCCAGTGTTAGGTGTTGGTGTTTGTTCTATCAGTTGCATTCACAATGTAGGCTGACAAGGGAAAAAAAAAAAAACAACAACAACAAGAAAAAAAAATTCACAGGGAAGGTAGACAGGCCGTGCAAAGGAGAGCTCAATCACAGAAGAGCTGTCTCCAGGAGACCAAAGTCATGCTCTTTCACATTCTAAGTGATTGGTTTGTGCAGTGAACCAAATCTGAGCAGTTCCAATGTTTGAAAATGTAATGACTTACATAGAAATACTAATATACCCTTCAAGGTCATGAAACAGTTCCTTGGCCTTAGGAAACGTGTAACTTCTGTGAGCTCATGTAGGTCAATTTGATGGGCCTCTTATAATCTTAAGATTCATCTTGCTCCTTATCTTTCCTCTGCATTAAAATATGTTAATACCAGCTTTGGAATCAAATCAATTCTTTTCTTTTTAAATCTGCCTTTTTAAAAGTTCCTTTGTATTTGCAGAATTACCAAGGAGTTGTTAAAAATTACCGTATTTTCTACCTCTGAATGAAATTAAGCAAAGACCGAAGTACGAAAAGGTCATCGAAACAAGAGACTATAAAAGAAACCTGAGAATAGCGGTACACTGCTAATGATAGCCTAAAATTTAATTTAAAGTCAGTCCTGAAACTGTGTAATGGTTAAGGATTGAGTTTCTATCCTCATCCACATGTTTAAAGAATCTTCTGTATTGGCTATCTCTAACCAAATTAGTGGGAATGGGAGAGGGCGGGGAACAGCTCACTAAGAATCTACTCATCTATAGTCCTTTTATCTTTTCATTTAGAAGGGTAAGCTACTGAATGTCATATATATAATGCGGTACATAAAATGTGATAAATGCTGCACCTAACACACAAAGTCTACAATAGACCATAGATCTACAAAGGACTATGATCTATGGAGCAGAACTAGCAGAGTTAACATCAACCCAGTTCCTAGCAAACGTTGCTAACTTATGGCCATAGCTATCATTTCAGGCCCAATACCCCCGTTATAAAAGCAAATATTCTGTAGACCCCCTTCCCTTCCAAATGAGGCACTCTATCTTCAACTATAATTTTTAAGTAAATTTAAATCAATTTAGAATAATGGAATATATGTTATTGTACATTCATAACTATACTATATTCCTATTCCTACACCCCGCTTAATTATAATAAGTAAGTTAGGATCAGGGAAAGCAATATGAGAAATTATCCCACACGGGAAGTTCAGGAAAAATGGAAGAGCAAAGGCAGAGATGGACTCTCAGCTACTAGCAGGCCAGTTTTCTCTGTAGACGATCACAGACAAAGGGGGAAAAATACTTAACTGGAGTATGTATAACATGCTAAGATAAATTACAATCTGTCAATGTTGACCAAGAGTGAGGAAGTTTGATATTCTTGTGAATGAGCTATTTCTAAACGTACTTATAAAACAATTCAGTGTGTTATGACACGAGTTAAGAGTGCCAAAGAAGTGCCCTGGAAACATTTCATCCCAGAGCCAGCCACATGTCCAAAGATGCATTCAGTCTGTGGTGGGAAAGGAAAGTGGGCCGGGGGCTCCAGATGAGGGGAGCCGTGTAGCAACGTGGGGCAAGGACGCAGATGCCAAAGCTGGGCCTGTCCGACAGGGAGCTCAGGAGGGACTCAGCTGCTGCTTTGGGAGGTGGCAGGAGGTGGGGGGAGGGGATAGCCCGACCCTGGCTCCTGAAGCACCCCTCCCCTCCCTTCCTACTTGGGTCCCACACAGCGCCCCTCACTGCATCCTGCCTTGGCCTACCTGTGCCCCACATACACCCCGATGCTTCCCTCCCCGTTGCCTGACCCCGAGCCTCCCTGCCTGCCTTCGACCATCCCCAGAACCCCCATCGTGCCGTGACCTACCTGCACCTGGGGCTCCATCCTGCTTCCCTGCTGGGGACTGCCCTTCTTGGACATGTGCGTCTCCTGGCAAGCTCTGGAGCCCTGAAGTACCTGAAATAACCTTAAGTTCAGGAAAAGAATAAAGCTCAATGATAAAGAAAATCTCTATCATTTTATTCATTGAATCATGTTGTTTATGTTTACATATAAAATATGCATATCTCTGTGCATATGCATGGCTATATTTTGGGTTTTTATATAATAAAATTACATATTAACATTTTATTTCTTTAAAACGTTGACGCATTGTGGCAAAACGTTAGCATTTAAAAATCTTTCTTTTCAGAAATCAGATCGTATACAAATGCTTGAAGTTTCTTTTTCACCTTTCCTTTATCCCATTCCCTTCTTTGCATCCAAAGAGGTAACCGTTATTCTGAAGTCACTGTTGTTTTACTTTCCCAGCTGTTTTTTTTTTTCGCCAGTCCCGCGGCCTGGGGAGGGTGGGGCTCCGGCGAAAGGACGAGGGGCGGGTTCCCCTCCCGATCTCAGAGAAGCTCCCAAAAGGGCAGCGGCGTGCCCACCTGCCGCCACCTCGGGCGGCCGCGAACCATTCAAATCGCCCGCGCCAAGAGGTACCCGGCGCTCGCGATTGGCTGAGCCGGACCAGCGCCCCTGGGCGGGGCCGGCCCCCTCGCAGCGGCCGCGGGTCCCGCCCCGCTGGTGCGCATGCGCGCAGTCCCCAGAGGACAGAGTCTGCGCACACCCCCGCCCGGCCTCCGACTCGCGCCGCGGCTCCCTCCCTTGTCCGCGGAGGCTTGTCGGCTGGGCGAGACAGCAAGAGCTGCGGCCGGCAGGGGGCTGTGCGGACCCAAGGCGGCTGCGGTGGCGCCGGCCTGTGGAAAATGCCACCAGGAGGCGCTTCGGTTCGTTGCTCGTGTGACGGCCGTTCCCCGCCCCCCCATCCCTGAACCCCCTGCGACCGCCGGGGAAGAACCGGCCCGCGCAGTGAGTACCGCACCGAGACGCTTCGGCGGGAACGAGGCCGACGGCCGGCTGTGCCGGTTGCGCCCCTGAGGTGAGTGCGGCCGGCGGCGGCGGCGGCGGCGGCGGCGGCGGCGGCGGCGGCGGCGGCGGCGGCGGCGGCAGGGCGCGGGGCGCGGGAAGGACGGGGGTTGCGGCGGCTGCCACCCCGGGTCCCCGCGGCGGAGGGAGGCCGCGCGGGCCTCTGCGGGGCGGGGAGGGCCGGCGTCGTCAGTGTTTAGTCTCAGCTATTCTGATGTCTAGTTTTGTGCCCTTTGCTATGTCCAATCCTATATGAATTTCTGTTTTTATCTGATCGCATGGGACTAGCCCAGTGGTTCTCCAATTGGCTGGACATTCAAATTGCTTGGAAAACTTTTTAAAAACATAGGGGCCTGCAGCCTTCCCCAGACAAGTTAATTCAGAATTTCTGAAGGTGGGGCTGAGGCATTAGTATTTTCTTAAGCTCCCTGTGTGATTATAATGAGTCCAACAATCACTCCCAACTCTAATAAAACGTTCTGACATTTTATAAAACTTGCCGATTGAGAACCTCAGCATGTGTTTCAAATGAGTTCAGAGGAGAGAGTTTCCAGTGTTAGGTGTTGGTGTTTGTTCTATCAGTTGCATTCACAATGTAGGCTGACAAGGGAAAAAAAAAAAAAAACAACAACAACAAGAAAAAAAAATTCAAAGGGAAGGTAGACAGGCCGTGCAAAGGAGAGCTCAATCACAGAAGAGCTGTCTCCAGGAGACCAAAGTCATGCTCTTTAACATTCTAAGTGATTGGTTTGTGCAGTGAACCAAATCTGAGCAGTTCCAATGTTTGAAAATGTAATGACTTACATAGAAATACTAATATACCCTTCAAGGTCATGGAACAGTTCCTTGGCCTTAGGAAACGTGTAACTTCTGTGAGCTCATGTAGGTCAATTTGATGGGCCTCTTATAACCTTAAGATTCATCTTGCTCCTTATCTTTCCTCTGCATTAAAATATGTTAATACCAGCTTTGGAATCAAATCAATTCTTTTCTTTTTAAATCTGCCTTTTTAAAAGTTCCTTTGTATTTGCAGAATTACCAAGGAGTTGTTAAAAATTACCGTATTTTCTACCTCTGAATGAAATTAAGCAAAGACCGAAGTACGAAAAGGTCATCGAAACAAGAGACTATAAAAGAAACCTGAGAATAGCGGTACACTGCTAATGATAGCCTAAAATTTAATTTAAAGTCAGTCCTGAAACTGTGTAATGGTTAAGGATTGAGTTTCTATCCTCATCCACATGTTTAAAGAATCTTCTGTATTGGCTATCTCTAACCAAATTAGTGGGAATGGGAGAGGGCGGGGAACAGCTCACTAAGAATCTACTCATCTATAGTCCTTTTATCTTTTCATTTAGAAGGGTAAGCTACTGAATGTCATATATATAATGCGGTACATAAAATGTGATAAATGCTGCACCTAACACACAAAGTCTACAATAGACCATAGATCTACAAAGGACTATGATCTATGGAGCAGAACTAGCAGAGTTAACATCAACCCAGTTCCTAGCAAACGTTGCTAACTTATGGCCATAGCTATCATTTCAGGCCCAATACCCCCGTTATAAAAGCAAATATTCTGTAGACCCCCTTCCCTTCCAAATGAGGCACTCTATCTTCAACTATAATTTTTAAGTAAATTTAAATCAATTTAGAATAATGGAATATATGTTATTGTACATTCATAACTATACTATATTCCTATTCCTACACCCCGCTTAATTATAATAAGTAAGTTAGGATCAGGGAAAGCAATATGAGAAATTATCCCACACGGGAAGTTCAGGAAAAATGGAAGAGCAAAGGCAGAGATGGACTCTCAGCTACTAGCAGGCCAGTTTTCTCTGTAGACGATCACAGACAAAGGGGGAAAAATACTTAACTGGAGTATGTATAACATGCTAAGATAAATTACAATCTGTCAATGTTGACCAAGAGTGAGGAAGTTTGATATTCTTGTGAATGAGCTATTTCTAAACGTACTTATAAAACAATTCAGTGTGTTATGACACGAGTTAAGAGTGCCAAAGAAGTGCCCTGGAAACATTTCATCCCAGAGCCAGCCACATGTCCAAAGATGCATTCAGTCTGTGGTGGGAAAGGAAAGTGGGCCGGGGGCTCCAGATGAGGGGAGCCGTGTAGCAACGTGGGGCAAGGACGCAGATGCCAAAGCTGGGCCTGTCCGACAGGGAGCTCAGGAGGGACTCAGCTGCTGCTTTGGGAGGTGGCAGGAGGTGGGGGGAGGGGATAGCCCGACCCTGGCTCCTGAAGCACCCCTCCCCTCCCTTCCTACTTGGGTCCCACACAGCGCCCCTCACTGCATCCTGCCTTGGCCTACCTGTGCCCCACATACACCCCGATGCTTCCCTCCCCGTTGCCTGACCCCGAGCCTCCCTGCCTGCCTTCGACCATCCCCAGAACCCCCATCGTGCCGTGACCTACCTGCACCTGGGGCTCCATCCTGCTTCCCTGCTGGGGACTGCCCTTCTTGGACATGTGCGTCTCCTGGCAAGCTCTGGAGCCCTGAAGTACCTGAAATAACCTTAAGTTCAGGAAAAGAATAAAGCTCAATGATAAAGAAAATCTCTATCATTTTATTCATTGAATCATGTTGTTTATGTTTACATATAAAATATGCATATCTCTGTGCATATGCATGGCTATATTTTGGGTTTTTATATAATAAAATTACATATTAACATTTTATTTCTTTAAAACGTTGACGCATTGTGGCAAAACGTTAGCATTTAAAAATCTTTCTTTTCAGAAATCAGATCGTATACAAATGCTTGAAGTTTCTTTTTCACCTTTCCTTTATCCCATTCCCTTCTTTGCATCCAAAGAGGTAACCGTTATTCTGAAGTCACTGTTGTTTTACTTTCCCAGCTGTTTTTTTTTTTCGCCAGTCCCGCGGCCTGGGGAGGGTGGGGCTCCGGCGAAAGGACGAGGGGCGGGTTCCCCTCCCGATCTCAGAGAAGCTCCCAAAAGGGCAGCGGCGTGCCCACCTGCCGCCACCTCGGGCGGCCGCGAACCATTCAAATCGCCCGCGCCAAGAGGTACCCGGCGCTCGCGATTGGCTGAGCCGGACCAGCGCCCCTGGGCGGGGCCGGCCCCCTCGCAGCGGCCGCGGGTCCCGCCCCGCTGGTGCGCATGCGCGCAGTCCCCAGAGGACAGAGTCTGCGCACACCCCCGCCCGGCCTCCGACTCGCGCCGCGGCTCCCTCCCTTGTCCGCGGAGGCTTGTCGGCTGGGCGAGACAGCAAGAGCTGCGGCCGGCAGGGGGCTGTGCGGACCCAAGGCGGCTGCGGTGGCGCCGGCCTGTGGAAAATGCCACCAGGCGGCGCTTCGGTTCGTTGCTCGTGTGACGGCCGTTCCCCGCCCCCCCATCCCTGAACCCCCTGCGACCGCCGGGGAAGAACCGGCCCGCGCAGTGAGTACCGCACCGAGACGCTTCGGCGGGAACGAGGCCGACGGCCGGCTGTGCCGGTTGCGCCCCTGAGGTGAGTGCGGCCGGCGGCGGCGGCGGCGGCGGCGGCGGCGGCGGCAGGGCGCGGGGCGCGGGAAGGACGGGGGTTGCGGCGGCTGCCACCCCGGGTCCCCGCGGCGGAGGGAGGCCGCGCGGGCCTCTGCGGGGCGGGGAGGGCCGGCGCCGTCAGTGTTTAGTCTCAGCTATTCTGATGTCTAGTTTTGTGCCCTTTGCTATGTCCAATCCTATATGAATTTCTGTTTTTATCTGATCGCATGGGACTAGCCCAGTGGTTCTCCAATTGGCTGGACATTCAAATTGCTTGGAAAACTTTTTAAAAACATAGGGGCCTGCAGCCTTCCCCAGACAAGTTAATTCAGAATTTCTGAAGGTGGGGCTGAGGCATTAGTATTTTCTTAAGCTCCCTGTGTGATTATAATGAGTCCAACAATCACTCCCAACTCTAATAAAACGTTCTGACATTTTATAAAACTTGCGGATTGAGAACCTCAGCATGTGTTTCAAATGAGTTCAGAGGAGAGAGTTTCCAGTGTTAGGTGTTGGTGTTTGTTCTATCAGTTGCATTCACAATGTAGGCTGACAAGGGGGAAAAAAAAAAAAAAACAACAACAAGAAAAAAAAATTCAAAGGGAAGGTAGACAGGCCGTTCAAACGAGAGCTCAGTCACAGAAGAGCTGTCTCCAGGAGACCAAAGTCATGCTCTTTCACATTCTAAGTGATTGGTTTGTGCAGTGAACCAAATCTGAGCAGTTCCAATGTTTGAAAATGTAATGACTTACATAGAAATACTAATATACCCTTCAAGGTCATGAAACAGTTCCTTGGCCTTAGGAAACGTGTAACTTCTGTGAGCTCATGTAGGTCAATTTGATGGGCCTCTTATAACCTTAAGATTCATCTTGCTCCTTATCTTTCCTCTGCATTAAAATATGTTAATACCAGCTTTGGAATCAAATCAATTCTTTTCTTTTTAAATCTGCCTTTTTAAAAGTTCCTCTGTATTTGCAGAATTACCAAGGAGTTGTTAAAAATTACCGTATTTTCTACCTCTGAATGAAATTAAGCAAAGACCGAAGTACGAAAAGGTCATCGAAACAAGAGACTATAAAAGAAACCTGAGAATAGCGGTACACTGCTAATGATAGCCTAAAGTTTAATTTAAAGTCAGTCCTGAAACTGTGTAATGGTTAAGGATTGAGTTTCTATCCTCATCCACATGTTTAAAGAATCTTCTGTATTGGCTATCTCTAACCAAATTAGTGGGAATGGGAGAGGGCGGGGAACAGCTCACTAAGAATCTACTCATCTATAGTCCTTTTATCTTTTCATTTAGAAGGGTAAGCTACTGAATGTCATATATATAATGCGGTACATAAAATGTGATAAATGCTGCACCTAACACACAAAGTCTACAATAGACCATAGATCTACAAAGGACTGTGATCTATGGATCAGAACTAGCAGAGTTAACATCAACCCATTTCCTAGCAAACGTTGCTAACTTATGGCCATAGCTATCATTTCAGGCCCAATACCCCCTTTATAAAAGCAAATATTGTGTAGACCCCCTTCCCTTCCAAACGAGGCACTCTATCTTCAACTATAATTTTTAAGTAAATTTAAATCAATTTAGAATAATGGAATATATGTTATTGTACATTCATAACTATACTATATTCCTATTCCTACACCCCGCTTAATTATAATAAGTAAGTTAGGATCAGGGAAAGCAATATGAGAAATTATCCCACACGGGAAGTTCAGGAAAAATGAAAGAGCAAAGGCAGAGATGGACTCTCAGCTACTAGCAGGCCAGTTTTCTCTGTAGACGATCACAGACAAAGGGGGAAAAATACTTAACTGGAGTATGTATAACATGCTAAGATAAATTACAATCTGTCAATGTTGACCAAGAGTGAGGAAGTTTGATATTCCTGTGAATGAGCTATTTATAAACGTACTTATAAACCAATTCAGTGTGTTATGACACGAGTTAAGAGTGCCAATGAAGTGCCCTGGAAACATTTCATCCCAGAGCCAGCCACATGTCCAAAGATGCATTCAGTCTGTGGTGGGAAAGAAAAGTGGGCCGGGGGCTCCAGATGAGGGGAGCCGTGTAGCAACTTGGGGCAAGGACGCAGATGCCAAAGCTGGGCCTGTCCGACAGGGAGCTCAGGAGGGACTCAGCTGCTGCTTTGGGAGGTGGCAGGAGGTGGGGGGAGGGGATAGCCCGACCCTGGCTCCTGAAGCACCCCTCCCCTCCCTTCCTACTTGGGTCCCACACAGCGCCCCTCACTGCATCCTGCCTTGGCCTACCTGTGCCCCACATACACCCCGATGCTTCCCTCCCCGTTGCCTGAGCCCGAGCCTCCCTGCCTGCCTTCGACCATCCCCAGTACCCCCATCGTGCCGTGACCTACCTGCACCTGGGGCTCCATCCTGCTTCCCTGCTGGGGACTGGCCTTCTTGGACATGTGCGTCTCCTGGCAAGCTCTGGAGCCCTGAAGTACCTGAAATAACCTTAAGTTCAGGAAAAGAATAAAGCTCAATGATAAAGAAAATCTCTATCATTTTATTCATTGAATCATGTTGTTTATGTTTACATATAAAGTATGCATATCTGTGTGCATATGCATGGCTATATTTTGGGTTTTTATGTAATAAAATTACATATTAACATTTTATTTCTTTAAAACATTGACGCATTGTGGCAAAACGTTAGCATTTAAAAATCTTTCTTTTCAGAAATCAGATCGTATACAAATGCTTGAAGTTTCTTTTTCACCTTTCCTTTATCCCATTCCCTTCTTTGCATCCAAAGAGGTAACCGTTATTCTGAAGTCACTGTTGTTTTACTTTCCCAGCTGTTTTTTTTTTTCGCCAGTCCCGCGGCCTGGGGAGGGTGGGGCTCCGGCGAAAGGACGAGGGGCGGGTTCCCCTCCCGATCTCAGAGAAGCTCCCAAAAGGGCAGCGGCGTGCCCACCTGCCGCCACCTCGGGCGGCCGCGAACCATTCAAATCGCCCGCGCCAAGAGGTACCCGGCGCTCGCGATTGGCTGAGCCGGACCAGCGCCCCTGGGCGGGGCCGGCCCCCTCGCAGCGGCCGCGGGTCCCGCCCCGCTGGTGCGCATGCGCGCAGTCCCCAGAGGACAGAGTCTGCGCACACCCCCGCCCGGCCTCCGACTCGCGCCGCGGCTCCCTCCCTTGTCCGCGGAGGCTTGTCGGCTGGGCGAGACAGCAAGAGCTGCGGCCGGCAGGGGGCTGTGCGGACCCAAGGCGGCTGCGGTGGCGCCGGCCTGTGGAAAATGCCACCAGGCGGCGCTTCGGTTCGTTGCTCGTGTGACGGCCGTTCCCCGCCCCCCCATCCCTGAACCCCCTGCGACCGCCGGGGAAGAACCGGCCCGCGCAGTGAGTACCGCACCGAGACGCTTCGGCGGGAACGAGGCCGACGGCCGGCTGTGCCGGTTGCGCCCCTGAGGTGAGTGCGGCCGGCGGCGGCGGCGGCGGCGGCGGCGGCGGCGGCAGGGCGCGGGGCGCGGGAAGGACGGGGGTTGCGGCGGCTGCCACCCCGGGTCCCCGCGGCGGAGGGAGGCCGCGCGGGCCTCTGCGGGGCGGGGAGGGCCGGCGCCGTCAGTGTTTAGTCTCAGCTATTCTGATGTCTAGTTTTGTGCCCTTTGCTATGTCCAATCCTATATGAATTTCTGTTTTTATCTGATCGCATGGGACTAGCCCAGTGGTTCTCCAATTGGCTGGACATTCAAATTGCTTGGAAAACTTTTTAAAAACATAGGGGCCTGCAGCCTTCCCCAGACAAGTTAATTCAGAATTTCTGAAGGTGGGGCTGAGGCATTAGTATTTTCTTAAGCTCCCTGTGTGATTATAATGAGTCCAACAATCACTCCCAACTCTAATAAAACGTTCTGACATTTTATAAAACTTGCGGATTGAGAACCTCAGCATGTGTTTCAAATGAGTTCAGAGGAGAGAGTTTCCAGTGTTAGGTGTTGGTGTTTGTTCTATCAGTTGCATTCACAATGTAGGCTGACAAGGGGGAAAAAAAAAAAAAAAACAACAACAAGAAAAAAAAATTCAAAGGGAAGGTAGACAGGCCGTTCAAACGAGAGCTCAGTCACAGAAGAGCTGTCTCCAGGAGACCAAAGTCATGCTCTTTCACATTCTAAGTGATTGGTTTGTGCAGTGAACCAAATCTGAGCAGTTCCAATGTTTGAAAATGTAATGACTTACATAGAAATACTAATATACCCTTCAAGGTCATGAAACAGTTCCTTGGCCTTAGGAAACGTGTAACTTCTGTGAGCTCATGTAGGTCAATTTGATGGGCCTCTTATAACCTTAAGATTCATCTTGCTCCTTATCTTTCCTCTGCATTAAAATATGTTAATACCAGCTTTGGAATCAAATCAATTCTTTTCTTTTTAAATCTGCCTTTTTAAAAGTTCCTCTGTATTTGCAGAATTACCAAGGAGTTGTTAAAAATTACCGTATTTTCTACCTCTGAATGAAATTAAGCAAAGACCGAAGTACGAAAAGGTCATCGAAACAAGAGACTATAAAAGAAACCTGAGAATAGCGGTACACTGCTAATGATAGCCTAAAGTTTAATTTAAAGTCAGTCCTGAAACTGTGTAATGGTTAAGGATTGAGTTTCTATCCTCATCCACATGTTTAAAGAATCTTCTGTATTGGCTATCTCTAACCAAATTAGTGGGAATGGGAGAGGGCGGGGAACAGCTCACTAAGAATCTACTCATCTATAGTCCTTTTATCTTTTCATTTAGAAGGGTAAGCTACTGAATGTCATATATATAATGCGGTACATAAAATGTGATAAATGCTGCACCTAACACACAAAGTCTACAATAGACCATAGATCTACAAAGGACTGTGATCTATGGATCAGAACTAGCAGAGTTAACATCAACCCATTTCCTAGCAAACGTTGCTAACTTATGGCCATAGCTATCATTTCAGGCCCAATACCCCCTTTATAAAAGCAAATATTGTGTAGACCCCCTTCCCTTCCAAACGAGGCACTCTATCTTCAACTATAATTTTTAAGTAAATTTAAATCAATTTAGAATAATGGAATATATGTTATTGTACATTCATAACTATACTATATTCCTATTCCTACACCCCGCTTAATTATAATAAGTAAGTTAGGATCAGGGAAAGCAATATGAGAAATTATCCCACACGGGAAGTTCAGGAAAAATGAAAGAGCAAAGGCAGAGATGGACTCTCAGCTACTAGCAGGCCAGTTTTCTCTGTAGACGATCACAGACAAAGGGGGAAAAATACTTAACTGGAGTATGTATAACATGCTAAGATAAATTACAATCTGTCAATGTTGACCAAGAGTGAGGAAGTTTGATATTCCTGTGAATGAGCTATTTATAAACGTACTTATAAACCAATTCAGTGTGTTATGACACGAGTTAAGAGTGCCAATGAAGTGCCCTGGAAACATTTCATCCCAGAGCCAGCCACATGTCCAAAGATGCATTCAGTCTGTGGTGGGAAAGAAAAGTGGGCCGGGGGCTCCAGATGAGGGGAGCCGTGTAGCAACTTGGGGCAAGGACGCAGATGCCAAAGCTGGGCCTGTCCGACAGGGAGCTCAGGAGGGACTCAGCTGCTGCTTTGGGAGGTGGCAGGAGGTGGGGGGAGGGGATAGCCCGACCCTGGCTCCTGAAGCACCCCTCCCCTCCCTTCCTACTTGGGTCCCACACAGCGCCCCTCACTGCATCCTGCCTTGGCCTACCTGTGCCCCACATACACCCCGATGCTTCCCTCCCCGTTGCCTGAGCCCGAGCCTCCCTGCCTGCCTTCGACCATCCCCAGTACCCCCATCGTGCCGTGACCTACCTGCACCTGGGGCTCCATCCTGCTTCCCTGCTGGGGACTGGCCTTCTTGGACATGTGCGTCTCCTGGCAAGCTCTGGAGCCCTGAAGTACCTGAAATAACCTTAAGTTCAGGAAAAGAATAAAGCTCAATGATAAAGAAAATCTCTATCATTTTATTCATTGAATCATGTTGTTTATGTTTACATATAAAGTATGCATATCTGTGTGCATATGCATGGCTATATTTTGGGTTTTTATGTAATAAAATTACATATTAACATTTTATTTCTTTAAAACATTGACGCATTGTGGCAAAACGTTAGCATTTAAAAATCTTTCTTTTCAGAAATCAGATCGTATACAAATGCTTGAAGTTTCTTTTTCACCTTTCCTTTATCCCATTCCCTTCTTTGCATCCAAAGAGGTAACCGTTATCCTGAAGTCAGTGTTGTTTTACTTTCCCAGCTGTTTTTTTTTTTCGCCAGTCCCGCGGCCTGGGGAGGGTGGGGCTCCGGCGAAAGGACGAGGGGCGGGTTCCCCTCCCGATCTCAGAGAAGCTCCCAAAAGGGCAGCGGCGTGCCCACCTGCCGCCACCTCGGGCGGCCGCGAACCATTCAAATCGCCCGCGCCAAGAGGTACCCGGCGCTCGCGATTGGCTGAGCCGGACCAGCGCCCCTGGGCGGGGCCGGCCCCCTCGCAGCGGCCGCGGGTCCCGCCCCCACGCAGGGGCCGCGGGTCCCGCCCCGCTGGTGCGCATGCGCGCAGTCCCCAGAGGAAAGAGTCTGCGCACACCCCCGCCCGGCCTCCGACTCGCGCCGCGGCTCCCTCCCCTGTCCGCGGAGGCTTGTCGGCTCGGCGAGACAGCAAGAGCTGCGGCCGGCAGGGGGCTGTGCGGACCCAAGGCGGCTGCGGTGGCGCCGGCCTGTGGAAAATGCCACCAGGCGGCGCTTCGGTTCGTTGCTCGTGTGACGGCCGTTCCCCGCCCCCCCATCCCTGAACCCCCTGCGACCGCCGGGGAAGAACCGGCCCGCGCAGTGAGTACCGCACCGAGACGCTTCGGCGGGAACGAGGCCGACGGCCGGCTGTGCCGGTTGCGCCCCTGAGGTGAGTGCGGGCTGCGGCGGCGGCGGCGGCGGCGGCGGCGGCGGCAGGGCGCGGCGCGCGGGAAGGACGGGGGTTGCGGCGGCTGCCACCCCGGGTCCCCGCGGCGGAGGGAGGCCGCGCGGGCCTCTGCGGGGCGGGGAGGGCCGGCGCCGTCAGTGTTTAGTCTCAGCTATTCTGATGTCTAGTTTTGTGCCCTTTGCTATGTCCAATCCTATATGAATTTCTGTTTTTATCTGATCGCATGGGACTAGCCCAGTGGTTCTCCAATTGGCTGGACATTCAAATTGCTTGGAAAACTTTTTAAAAACATAGGGGCCTGCAGCCTTCCCCAGACAAGTTAATTCAGAATTTCTGAAGGTGGGGCTGAGGCATTAGTATTTTCTTAAGCTCCCTGTGTGATTATAATGAGTCCAACAATCACTCCCAACTCTAATAAAACGTTCTGACATTTTATAAAACTTGCCGATTGAGAACCTCAGCATGTGTTTCAAATGAGTTCAGAGGAGAGAGTTTCCAGTGTTAGGTGTTGGTGTTTGTTCTATCAGTTGCATTCACAATGTAGGCTGACAAGGGGAAAAAAAAAAAAAAAACAACAACAACAAGAAAAAAAAATTCAAAGGGAAGGTAGACAGGCCGTGCAAAGGAGAGCTCAATCACAGAAGAGCTGTCTCCAGGAGACCAAAGTCATGCTCTTTCACATTCTAAGTGATTGGTTTGTGCAGTGAACCAAATCTGAGCAGTTCCAATGTTTGAAAATGTAATGACTTACATAGAAATACTAATATACCCTTCAAGGTCATGAAACAGTTCCTTGGCCTTAGGAAACGTGTAACTTCTGTGAGCTCATGTAGGTCAATTTGATGGGCCTCTTATAACCTTAAGATTCATCTTGCTCCTTATCTTTCCTCTGCATTAAAATATGTTAATACCAGCTTTGGAATCAAATCAATTCTTTTCTTTTTAAATCTGCCTTTTTAAAAGTTCCTCTGTATTTGCAGAATTACCAAGGAGTTGTTAAAAATTACCGTATTTTCTACCTCTGAATGAAATTAAGCAAAGACCGAAGTACGAAAAGGTCATCGAAACAAGAGACTATAAAAGAAACCTGAGAATAGCGGTACACTGCTAATGATAGCCTAAAATTTAATTTAAAGTCAGTCCTGAAACTGTGTAATGGTTAAGGATTGAGTTTCTATCCTCATCCACATGTTTAAAGAATCTTCTGTATTGGCTATCTCTAACCAAATTAGTGGGAATGGGAGAGGGCGGGGAACAGCTCACTAAGAATCTACTCATCTATAGTCCTTTTATCTTTTCATTTAGAAGGGTAAGCTACTGAATGTCATATATATAATGCGGTACATAAAATGTGATAAATGCTGCACCTAACACACAAAGTCTACAATAGACCATAGATCTACAAAGGACTATGATCTATGGAGCAGAACTAGCAGAGTTAACATCAACCCAGTTCCTAGCAAACGTTGCTAACTTATGGCCATAGCTATCATTTCAGGCCCAATACCCCCATTATAAAAGCAAATATTCTGTAGACCCCCTTCCCTTCCAAATGAGGCACTCTATCTTCAACTATAATTTTTAAGTAAATTTAAATCAATTTAGAATAATGGAATATATGTTATTGTACATTCATAACTATACTATATTCCTATTCCTACACCCCTCTTAATTATAATAAGTAAGTTAGGATCAGGGAAAGCAATATGAGAAATTATCCCACACGGGAAGTTCAGGAAAAATGAAAGAGCAAAGGCAGAGATGGACTCTCAGCTACTAGCAGGCCAGTTTTATCTGTAGACGATCACAGACAAAGGGGGAAAAATACTTAACTGGAGTATGTATAACATGCTAAGATAAATTACAATCTGTCAATGTTGACCAAGAGTGAGGAAGTTTGATATTCCTGTGAATGAGCTATTTATAAACGTACTTATAAACCAATTCAGTGTGTTATGACACGAGTTAAGAGTGCCAATGAAGTGCCCTGGAAACATTTCATCCCAGAGCCAGCCACATGTCCAAAGATGCATTCAGTCTGTGGTGGGAAAGAAAAGTGGGCCGGGGGCTCCAGATGAGGGGAGCCGTGTAGCAACGTGGGGCAAGGACGCAGATGCCAAAGCTGGGCCTGTCCGACAGGGAGCTCAGGAGGGACTCAGCTGCTGCTTTGGGAGGTGGCAGGAGGTGGGGGGAGGGGATAGCCCGACCCTGGCTCCTGAAGCACCCCTCCCCTCCCTTCCTACTTGGGTCCCACACAGCGCCCCTCACTGCATCCTGCCTTGGCCTACCTGTGCCCCACATACACCCCGATGCTTCCCTCCCCGTTGCCTGAGCCCGAGCCTCCCTGCCTGCCTTCGACCATCCCCAGTACCCCCATCGTGCCGTGACCTACCTGCACCTGGGGCTCCATCCTGCTTCCCTGCTGGGGACTGGCCTTCTTGGACATGTGCGTCTCCTGGCAAGCTCTGGAGCCCTGAAGTACCTGAAATAACCTTAAGTTCAGGAAAAGAATAAAGCTCAATGATAAAGAAAATCTCTATCATTTTATTCATTGAATCATGTTGTTTATGTTTACATATAAAGTATGCATATCTGTGTGCATATGCATGGCTATATTTTGGGTTTTTATGTAATAAAATTACATATTAACATTTTATTTCTTTAAAACATTGACGCATTGTGGCAAAACGTTAGCATTTAAAAATCTTTCTTTTCAGAAATCAGATCGTATACAAATGCTTGAAGTTTCTTTTTCACCTTTCCTTTATCCCATTCCCTTCTTTGCATCCAAAGAGGTAACCGTTATCCTGAAGTCAGTGTTGTTTTACTTTCCCAGCTGTTTTTTTTTTTCGCCAGTCCCGCGGCCTGGGGAGGGTGGGGCTCCGGCGAAAGGACGAGGGGCGGGTTCCCCTCCCGATCTCAGAGAAGCTCCCAAAAGGGCAGCGGCGTGCCCACCTGCCGCCACCTCGGGCGGCCGCGAACCATTCAAATCGCCCGCGCCAAGAGGTACCCGGCGCTCGCGATTGGCTGAGCCGGACCAGCGCCCCTGGGCGGGGCCGGCCCCCTCGCAGCGGCCGCGGGTCCCGCCCCCACGCAGGGGCCGCGGGTCCCGCCCCGCTGGTGCGCATGCGCGCAGTCCCCAGAGGAAAGAGTCTGCGCACACCCCCGCCCGGCCTCCGACTCGCGCCGCGGCTCCCTCCCCTGTCCGCGGAGGTTTGTCGGCTCGGCGAGACAGCAAGAGCTGCGGCCGGCAGGGGGCTGTGCGGACCCAAGGCGGCTGCGGTGGCGCCGGCCTGTGGAAAATGCCACCAGGCGTCGCTTCGGTTCGTTGCTCGTGTGACGGCCGTTCCCCGCCCCCCCATCCCTGAACCCCCTGCGACCGCCGGGGAAGAACCGGCCCGCGCAGTGAGTACCGCACCGAGACGCTTCGGCGGGAACGAGGCCGACGGCCGGCTGTGCCGGTTGCGCCCCTGAGGTGAGTGCGGCCGGCGGCGGCGGCGGCGGCGGCGGCGGCGGCGGCAGGGCGCGGGGCGCGGGAAGGACGGGGGTTGCGGCGGCTGCCACCCCGGGTCCCCGCGGCGGAGGGAGGCCGCGCGGGCCTCTGCGGGGCGGGGAGGGCCGGCGCCGTCAGTGTTTAGTCTCAGCTATTCTGATGTCTAGTTTTGTGCCCTTTGCTATGTCCAATCCTATATGAATTTCTGTTTTTATCTGATCGCATGGGACTAGCCCAGTGGTTCTCCAATTGGCTGGACATTCAAATTGCTTGGAAAACTTTTTAAAAACATAGGGGCCTGCAGCCTTCCCCAGACAAGTTAATTCAGAATTTCTGAAGGTGGGGCTGAGGCATTAGTATTTTCTTAAGCTCCCTGTGTGATTATAATGAGTCCAACAATCACTCCCAACTCTAATAAAACGTTCTGACATTTTATAAAACTTGCCGATTGAGAACCTCAGCATGTGTTTCAAATGAGTTCAGAGGAGAGAGTTTCCAGTGTTAGGTGTTGGTGTTTGTTCTATCAGTTGCATTCACAATGTAGGCTGACAAGGGGAAAAAAAAAAAAAAAACAACAACAACAAGAAAAAAAAATTCAAAGGGAAGGTAGACAGGCCGTGCAAAGGAGAGCTCAATCACAGAAGAGCTGTCTCCAGGAGACCAAAGTCATGCTCTTTCACATTCTAAGTGATTGGTTTGTGCAGTGAACCAAATCTGAGCAGTTCCAATGTTTGAAAATGTAATGACTTACATAGAAATACTAATATACCCTTCAAGGTCATGAAACAGTTCCTTGGCCTTAGGAAACGTGTAACTTCTGTGAGCTCATGTAGGTCAATTTGATGGGCCTCTTATAACCTTAAGATTCATCTTGCTCCTTATCTTTCCTCTGCATTAAAATATGTTAATACCAGCTTTGGAATCAAATCAATTCTTTTCTTTTTAAATCTGCCTTTTTAAAAGTTCCTCTGTATTTGCAGAATTACCAAGGAGTTGTTAAAAATTACCGTATTTTCTACCTCTGAATGAAATTAAGCAAAGACCGAAGTACGAAAAGGTCATCGAAACAAGAGACTATAAAAGAAACCTGAGAATAGCGGTACACTGCTAATGATAGCCTAAAATTTAATTTAAAGTCAGTCCTGAAACTGTGTAATGGTTAAGGATTGAGTTTCTATCCTCATCCACATGTTTAAAGAATCTTCTGTATTGGCTATCTCTAACCAAATTAGTGGGAATGGGAGAGGGCGGGGAACAGCTCACTAAGAATCTACTCATCTATAGTCCTTTTATCTTTTCATTTAGAAGGGTAAGCTACTGAATGTCATATATATAATGCGGTACATAAAATGTGATAAATGCTGCACCTAACACACAAAGTCTACAATAGACCATAGATCTACAAAGGACTATGATCTATGGAGCAGAACTAGCAGAGTTAACATCAACCCAGTTCCTAGCAAACGTTGCTAACTTATGGCCATAGCTATCATTTCAGGCCCAATACCCCCATTATAAAAGCAAATATTCTGTAGACCCCCTTCCCTTCCAAATGAGGCACTCTATCTTCAACTATAATTTTTAAGTAAATTTAAATCAATTTAGAATAATGGAATATATGTTATTGTACATTCATAACTATACTATATTCCTATTCCTACACCCCTCTTAATTATAATAAGTAAGTTAGGATCAGGGAAAGCAATATGAGAAATTATCCCACACGGGAAGTTCAGGAAAAATGAAAGAGCAAAGGCAGAGATGGACTCTCAGCTACTAGCAGGCCAGTTTTATCTGTAGACGATCACAGACAAAGGGGGAAAAATACTTAACTGGAGTATGTATAACATGCTAAGATAAATTACAATCTGTCAATGTTGACCAAGAGTGAGGAAGTTTGATATTCCTGTGAATGAGCTATTTATAAACGTACTTATAAACCAATTCAGTGTGTTATGACACGAGTTAAGAGTGCCAATGAAGTGCCCTGGAAACATTTCATCCCAGAGCCAGCCACATGTCCAAAGATGCATTCAGTCTGTGGTGGGAAAGAAAAGTGGGCCGGGGGCTCCAGATGAGGGGAGCCGTGTAGCAACGTGGGGCAAGGACGCAGATGCCAAAGCTGGGCCTGTCCGACAGGGAGCTCAGGAGGGACTCAGCTGCTGCTTTGGGAGGTGGCAGGAGGTGGGGGGAGGGGATAGCCCGACCCTGGCTCCTGAAGCACCCCTCCCCTCCCTTCCTACTTGGGTCCCACACAGCGCCCCTCACTGCATCCTGCCTTGGCCTACCTGTGCCCCACATACACCCCGATGCTTCCCTCCCCGTTGCCTGAGCCCGAGCCTCCCTGCCTGCCTTCGACCATCCCCAGTACCCCCATCGTGCCGTGACCTACCTGCACCTGGGGCTCCATCCTGCTTCCCTGCTGGGGACTGGCCTTCTTGGACATGTGCGTCTCCTGGCAAGCTCTGGAGCCCTGAAGTACCTGAAATAACCTTAAGTTCAGGAAAAGAATAAAGCTCAATGATAAAGAAAATCTCTATCATTTTATTCATTGAATCATGTTGTTTATGTTTACATATAAAGTATGCATATCTGTGTGCATATGCATGGCTATATTTTGGGTTTTTATGTAATAAAATTACATATTAACATTTTATTTCTTTAAAACATTGACGCATTGTGGCAAAACGTTAGCATTTAAAAATCTTTCTTTTCAGAAATCAGATCGTATACAAATGCTTGAAGTTTCTTTTTCACCTTTCCTTTATCCCATTCCCTTCTTTGCATCCAAAGAGGTAACCGTTATCCTGAAGTCAGTGTTGTTTTACTTTCCCAGCTGTTTTTTTTTTTCGCCAGTCCCGCGGCCTGGGGAGGGTGGGGCTCCGGCGAAAGGACGAGGGGCGGGTTCCCCTCCCGATCTCAGAGAAGCTCCCAAAAGGGCAGCGGCGTGCCCACCTGCCGCCACCTCGGGCGGCCGCGAACCATTCAAATCGCCCGCGCCAAGAGGTACCCGGCGCTCGCGATTGGCTGAGCCGGACCAGCGCCCCTGGGCGGGGCCGGCCCCCTCGCAGCGGCCGCGGGTCCCGCCCCCACGCAGGGGCCGCGGGTCCCGCCCCGCTGGTGCGCATGCGCGCAGTCCCCAGAGGAAAGAGTCTGCGCACACCCCCGCCCGGCCTCCGACTCGCGCCGCGGCTCCCTCCCCTGTCCGCGGAGGTTTGTCGGCTCGGCGAGACAGCAAGAGCTGCGGCCGGCAGGGGGCTGTGCGGACCCAAGGCGGCTGCGGTGGCGCCGGCCTGTGGAAAATGCCACCAGGCGTCGCTTCGGTTCGTTGCTCGTGTGACGGCCGTTCCCCGCCCCCCCATCCCTGAACCCCCTGCGACCGCCGGGGAAGAACCGGCCCGCGCAGTGAGTACCGCACCGAGACGCTTCGGCGGGAACGAGGCCGACGGCCGGCTGTGCCGGTTGCGCCCCTGAGGTGAGTGCGGCCGGCGGCGGCGGCGGCGGCGGCGGCGGCGGCGGCAGGGCGCGGGGCGCGGGAAGGACGGGGGTTGCGGCGGCTGCCACCCCGGGTCCCCGCGGCGGAGGGAGGCCGCGCGGGCCTCTGCGGGGCGGGGAGGGCCGGCGCCGTCAGTGTTTAGTCTCAGCTATTCTGATGTCTAGTTTTGTGCCCTTTGCTATGTCCAATCCTATATGAATTTCTGTTTTTATCTGATCGCATGGGACTAGCCCAGTGGTTCTCCAATTGGCTGGACATTCAAATTGCTTGGAAAACTTTTTAAAAACATAGGGGCCTGCAGCCTTCCCCAGACAAGTTAATTCAGAATTTCTGAAGGTGGGGCTGAGGCATTAGTATTTTCTTAAGCTCCCTGTGTGATTATAATGAGTCCAACAATCACTCCCAACTCTAATAAAACGTTCTGACATTTTATAAAACTTGCCGATTGAGAACCTCAGCATGTGTTTCAAATGAGTTCAGAGGAGAGAGTTTCCAGTGTTAGGTGTTGGTGTTTGTTCTATCAGTTGCATTCACAATGTAGGCTGACAAGGGAAAAAAAAAAAAAACAACAACAACAAGAAAAAAAAATTCAAAGGGAAGGTAGACAGGCCGTGCAAAGGAGAGCTCAATCACAGAAGAGCTGTCTCCAGGAGACCAAAGTCATGCTCTTTCACATTCTAAGTGATTGGTTTGTGCAGTGAACCAAATCTGAGCAGTTCCAATGTTTGAAAATGTAATGACTTGAATAGAAATACTAATATACCCTTCAAGGTCATGGAACAGTTCCTTGGCCTTAGGAAACGTGTAACTTCTGTGAGCTCATGTAGGTCAATTTGATGGGCCTCTTATAACCTTAAGATTCATCTTGCTCCTTATCTTTCCTCTGCATTAAAATATGTTAATACCAGCTTTGGAATCAAATCAATTCTTTTCTTTTTAAATCTGCCTTTTTAAAAGTTCCTTTGTATTTGCAGAATTACCAAGGAGTTGTTAAAAATTACCGTATTTTCTACCTCTGAATGAAATTAAGCAAAGACCGAAGTACGAAAAGGTCATCGAAACAAGAGACTATAAAAGAAACCTGAGAATAGCGGTACACTGCTAATGATAGCCTAAAATTTAATTTAAAGTCAGTCCTGAAACTGTGTAATGGTTAAGGATTGAGTTTCTATCCTCATCCACATGTTTAAAGAATCTTCTGTATTGGCTATCTCTAACCAAATTAGTGGGAATGGGAGAGGGCGGGGAACAGCTCACTAAGAATCTACTCATCTATAGTCCTTTTATCTTTTCATTTAGAAGGGTAAGCTACTGAATGTCATATATATAATGCGGTACATAAAATGTGATAAATGCTGCACCTAACACACAAAGTCTACAATAGACCATAGATCTACAAAGGACTATGATCTATGGAGCAGAACTAGCAGAGTTAACATCAACCCAGTTCCTAGCAAACGTTGCTAACTTATGGCCATAGCTATCGTTTCAGACCCAATAGCTCTCCATTTCCTTGCTTAGCCGTGGAAACTACCATTCTACTTTCTGTCTGTATGATTTGACTGTTTTAGGCACCTCATATACATGGAATCATACAATATTTGTCCTTCTGCTTTATTTCACTTAGCACAGTGCCTTTAACACCTGTCCATGTTGTAGCATGTGTCATAATTTCATTCCTTTCTCAGACTGTATAGTAACACTCTACTATATATAATACCACATTTTGCTTATCCAGTCATGTATAGATGGACATTATTTTCATCTTTTGTTTATTATAAATAATGGTGCCATGAAGATTGGTGTACAGATACCTGTTCAAGTCTCTATTTCCAATGCTTTTGTTTACATATGAGAGGTGGAATTACTGAATCATATGGTAATCGTGTGTTTAATTTTTTGAGGATATAAATATTTTAAAATTTTATATTTCAAGTGTTTGTTAGTCTTTAAAAGTAAAATGAATTTTGGGGTGTTGACTTTATACCCTGTGATACTGTTAAATTCACTCACTAGTCCTAACATTTTATAGATTCCTTTGGATTTTCTACACAGAGAGTCATCATCTTTGAAGAAAACAGTTTAACTTCATCTTTGATAATATTAATGCCTTTTTTTCTTTTTGCCTTATTTCATTGGCTCAGACCTCCAGTGCCATATTGAATAGAAATGGTGAGAGTGGATATCCTTGTTAAATTCTTAGCCTTGGGGGAAGGAATGTAATATTTCACTATTAAATGTTACCTTACCTGTAGAATTTTTTTAAAGCTACCTTTGTCTGATTGAGAGAATACTCTAATATTTCTAGTTTTCTAAGGAGTTTTAAAAATATCATGAATGGATATTAAATTCAGTAAATTCTTAGTGGTTTTTGATGATCTGAATATAATAATTGAATGTTATTTGTTCAACAAATATTTATTATCTACTAGCCAGTATACAGAAGTAAACGAAATGTACAAAATCACTACCCTCTTGGAACTTATGTTAAAATATATAGGGATAAAGTATAAACAACAAAAAAATAGATATTATATATTATACTAGAAGGTGGTAGTTGCTGTAAGGAAAACAATTAAACAAGGAAAGGGGATGGGGTGTCATGGTTAGAGGAAGCAGTTGCAATTTTAAACTAGAGTGGTCAGAGAAGGACGTACTGAGTGAGTAAGTATTTGAGCTGAAGGTGGTGAGTGAGGAAGTCCTGCAGATAGCCTGGAAAGGTCTGGATGATATCTGGGAAAAAGGGTGTTCTTGTCAAGGGGAACAGTAAGTGCAGAGTGTAAAGGCAGAACTCCACTTTGTGTGTTTGGGGGCAGCAAGAAAGGTGGTGTGGCTGGAGGGGAGCAAGTGGTGGGTGACAAAACAGTGCTGGGAGTAGCAGTAGCAGTAATGGAAATAATGCTAGTGATAACAGAGCCCGATACCCGTTGTCTAACAGCTGCCTTCTGCCAGACACTGTCCCAAGTTCATGAAACAGTAACAGCAAGAGATGAGGTCAGAGAAGTAAGTGAGATACATGGGACAAGTCACTCTTGTTGGCCAGAGTAAGAACTTGGGATTCTGAATGATGTGGAGCCACTTTTAGGTTTTGAGCAGATAAATGTTGATCTAACTTAAGCATTAGTAGAAGTGCTGAGGCTGCTGTGCTGACAGTAGATGAGGGTTGAACCAGCAAGGCCAGTGAGGAAGCTGTTGTGATAATCTGCACAGTCCCTGGTGGTTTGGAGGTGGTGAGCAGGTGTTGGGATCTGGATCCGGTTTAAGGAGAGAATGGGCAAGATTCTCTGTTGGATTGGAAGTGGGTGAAGGAGAAGGAACATACAAGAATGACTCTGAGGTTTTGGCTGAGGGGCTAAATGTGGAGTTTGAGGTGGAGTGGAGTAGGTTTATCTGAGTGGGGTGAGAACTAGATTTTGACATGGTAAATCTATTCTTTTGCTAAATTTTCAACTATGCTATGAGAAGGAACCATGGAAAGTTAGAAAAATAGGTTAAAAGTAATGGTGTTTAAATTCAGCACTTTTGAAAAAAAAAGTCTTTAGATGGATCGTTTCTTTAGGAATCCAGGTTTGACCTTAGGATATTGGCTGCAACTTTTCCCCCCTCTGTTTCCTATGGCAGCTGCTTACTATTCTAATATTAAGTTTATAACTTGCAGATTCAGAGATCTGAATTTCACAAACAAGTATCCTTTAAAAGGGTTTGGAGATTGATACAAGACTGCCAATGTTTTATTTTTCCAACTCCTTTTTTACTAAAAGTTTTATTTGATCTCAACCTCATGTCATGAAAGGAAGGTTTTTTGTTTGTTTGTTTGTTTGTTTTTTCCCCCCACCAAAAACTAAAAGACAACAATGGAAGGACAAAGTGTCATACAGCCATTTAACTTTTGTGACTTCTCTTCAACCATATACGTTCAAAAGTACACGCCTTAAAGAGTGTGGGACAGTCTGTCAGCTGTTTTGGTTCCACTTACTGAGCACGTACTCTGGACTGATGAAGGCATGGAAGGTGTGGATCTTCCCTTCTCCTAGCAGGTCTGGGTGTGCAGCGAATCTTCTGTTCCCCTGAGTCTACAGCCCCATGTCCCTCAGCTATGTGCCATTCAGGTCTTTAAGAGGTTTGTTTTTAAAAACATCATGACACTTAAAGGGAGCCCAATTATTTCATCAGATACACTCAACCATAGGATTAGCAATCTATTCCATGCTGTAGGAAAATTAGGCTGTGATTGGCTTGGACTTCATTTGTGTACCTTCATAAGAAATTTTGAAGGATAATTTTGGCTGTATGCAACTTTTCCAATAAGGAATCACTTTACTCCATCTTAACATATTGTTGCACTGTGGTCTGAGAACAAAGGATAACCCTTTACATAGACTATTTTAGCCTATGGATAAATGCGTTTTGTTGCCCTTATTTTTCTTATTTTGTTGTAGATGGGTCAAATTTTCATTAGAGATATTCATCAATTCTCAGACCTGCAACTGAAAATCAGTAATTCAAGGAAGTGGATTAGTTTTCATGAATGAAAACACTTGGGATCTGGATGAAGAGAGTTATTTCCTAACCCAAAGTCACAGATAGTGGAAGTATCATCTCCAGCCTCCCTGGTGTTCTTCAGAAGTAGAGTTGAAAGATCTGATGTGTCAGGGCCGGGCCCAGAGCCAGGCACATAGTGGGGGAAAAACAAATGTTAATTCCTTTCTCCAGCTTTATCATCCTTCCCAACTTTATCCCATTTCTAAATGTCACAGTTGGGATTTTTAGCCCTGGCTAGATCAAGAGATGTCAGATGGTAGAGACAGCTGAGTCTTGAGACAAAGCTGAGGTCTCTTTGAGGTATCAGAGTGGAGGACAGGCAAGTTCAATTTCTGGAAGGTGAGTTGAGCTGGTGTCCTGAGGCATAAAGGCAAAAGGCAAAAGGCAAGAAAAGTATAAACGATGGGTGGTTGTTGATATTAGGGAAGAATTGGCTATCAGGAAACTGTAGGCCCTGCCTGAAGGCTGTAGAGAAGAAGCCATGGGCTGAACTGATAAACAAGCTGTGAGAAATGTCAGGTAGCTGGCTGGATAAGAGATGGCCTACTCAGTGTGTCCAGCTTGGACGGCTGGCTAGCCAATGACGGGTAAGATCCTCAGAGGAGGACAACCTAAGACAGGCACAGCCGGCTGGACCACAGATGGCCTACTCAGTGTGTCCAGCGTGGACGGATGGCTAGCCAATGACGGGTAATATCCTCAGAGGAGGACAACCTACGGCAGGCACAGCCGGCTGGACCACAGATGGCCTACTCAGTGTGTCCAGCATGGATGGATGGCTAGCCAATGACAGGTAAGATCCTCAGAGGAGGACAACCTAAGACAGGCACAGCCGGCTGGACGAAAAATGGCCTTCTCAGTGTGTCCAGCATGGACAGCTGGCTAGCCAATGACGGGTAAGATCCTCAGAGGAGGACAACCTAAGACAGGCACAGCCGGCTGGACAAGAGATGGCGTACTCACTGTGTCCAGCATGGACGGCTGGCTAGCCAATGACGGGGAAGATCCTCAGAGGAGGACAACCTAAGACAGGCACAGCCGGCTGGACAAGAGATGGCGTACTCAATGTGTCCAGCATGGACGGCTGGATAGCCAATGACGGGTAACATCCTCAGAGGAGGACAACCTAAGACAGGCACAGCCGGCTGGACCAGAGACGGCGTAGTCAATGTGTCCAGTATGGATGGCTGGATAGCCTACGACGGGTAAGCTCCAGGGAAGCTCTGGAGCCCTGAAGTACCTGAAATAACCGTAAGTTCAGGAAAAGAATAAAGATCAATGATAAAATCTCTATCATTTTATTCATTGAATCATGTTGTTTATGTTTACATATAAAATATGCATATCTGTGTGCATATGCATGGCTATATTTTGGGTTGTTATGTAATAAAATTACATATTAACATTTTATTTCTTTAAAACATTGACGCATTGCGGCAAAACGTTAGCATTTAAAAATCTTTCTTTTCAGAAATCAGATCGTATACAAATGCTTGAAGTTTCTTTTTCACCTTTCCTTTATCCCATTCCCTTCTTTGCATCCAAAGAGGTAACCGTTATCCTGAAGTCAGTGTTGTTTTACTTTCCCAGCTGTTTTTTTTTTTCGCCAGCCCCGCGGCCTGGGGAGGGTGGGGCTCCGGCGAAAGGACGAGGGGCGGGTTCCCCTCCCGATCTCAGAGAAGCTCCCAAAAGGGCAGCGGCGTGCCCACCTGCCGCCACCTCGGGCGGCCGCGAACCATTCAAATCGCCCGCGCCAAGAGGTACCCGGCGCTCGCGATTGGCTGAGCCGGACCAGCGCCCCTGGGCGGGGCCGGCCCCCTCGCAGCGGCCGCGGGTCCCGCCCCCACGCAGGGGCCGCGGGTCCCGCCCCGCTGGTGCGCATGCGCGCAGTCCCCAGAGGAAAGAGTCTGCGCACACCCCCGCCCGGCCTCCGACTCGCGCCGCGGCTCCCTCCCCTGTCCGCGGAGGCTTGTCGGCTCGGCGAGACAGCAAGAGCTGCGGCCGGCAGGGGGCTGTGCGGACCCAAGGCGGCTGCGGTGGCGCCGGCCTGTGGAAAATGCCACCAGGCGGCGCTTCGGTTCGTTGCTCGTGTGACGGCCGTTCCCCGCCCCCCCATCCCTGAACCCCCTGCGACCGCCGGGGAAGAACCGGCCCGCGCAGTGAGTACCGCACCGAGACGCTTCGGCGGGAACGAGGCCGACGGCCGGCTGTGCCGGTTGCGCCCCTGAGGTGAGTGCGGTCTGCGGCGGCGGCGGCGGCGGCGGCGGCGGCGGCAGGGCGCGGGGCGCGGGAAGGACGGGGGTTGCGGCGGCTGCCACCGCGGGTCCCCGCGGCGGAGGGAGGCCGCGCGGGCCTCTGCGGGGCGGGGAGGGCCGGCGCCGTCAGTGTTTAGTCTCAGCTATTCTGATGTCTAGTTTTGTGCCCTTTGCTATGTCCAATCCTATATGAATTTCTGTTTTTATCTGATCGCATGGGACTAGCCCAGTGGTTCTCCAATTGGCTGGACATTCAAATTGCTTGGAAAACTTTTTAAAAACATAGGGGCCTGCAGCCTTCCCCAGACAAGTTAATTCAGAATTTCTGAAGGTGGGGCTGAGGCATTAGTATTTTCTTAAGCTCCCTGTGTGATTATAATGAGTCCAACAATCACTCCCAACTCTAATAAAACGTTCTGACATTTTATAAAACTTGCCGATTGAGAACCTCAGCATGTGTTTCAAATGAGTTCAGAGGAGAGAGTTTCCAGTGTTAGGTGTTGGTGTTTGTTCTATCAGTTGCATTCACAATGTAGGCTGACAAGGGGAAAAAAAAAACAAAACAACAACAAGAAAAAAAAATTCAAAGGGAAGGTAGACAGGCCGTGCAAAGGAGAGCTCAATCACAGAAGAGCTGTCTCCAGGAGACCAAAGTCATGCTCTTTAACATTCTAAGTGATTGGTTTGTGCAGTGAACCAAATCTGAGCAGTTCCAATGTTTGAAAATGTAATGACTTACATAGAAATACTAATATACCCTTCAAGGTCATGAAACAGTTCCTTGGCCTTAGGAAACGTGTAACTTCTGTGAGCTCATGTAGGTCAATTTGATGGGCCTCTTATAACCTTAAGATTCATCTTGCTCCTTATCTTTCCTCTGCATTAAAATATGTTAATACCAGCTTTGGAATCAAATCAATTCTTTTCTTTTTAAATCTGCCTTTTTAAAAGTTCCTCTGTATTTGCAGAATTACCAAGGAGTTGTTAAAAATTACCGTATTTTCTACCTCTGCATGAAATTAAGCAAAGACCGAAGTACGAAAAGGTCATCGAAACAAGAGACTATAAAAGAAACCTGAGAATAGCGGTACACTGCTAATGATAGCCTAAAATTTAATTTAAAGTCAGTCCTGAAACTGTGTAATGGTTAAGGATTGAGTTTCTATCCTCATCCACATGTTTAAAGAATCTTCTGTATTGGCTATCTCTAACCAAATTAGTGGGAATGGGAGAGGGCGGGGAACAGCTCACTAAGAATCTACTCATCTATAGTCCTTTTATCTTTTCATTTAGAAGGGTAAGCTACTGAATGTCATATATATAATGCGGTACATAAAATGTGATAAATGCTGCACCTAACACACAAAGTCTACAATAGACCATAGATCTACAAAGGACTGTGATCTATGGATCAGAACTAGCAGAGTTAACATCAACCCAGTTCCTAGCAAACGTTGCTAACTTATGGCCATAGCTATCATTTCAGGCCCAATACCCCCTTTATAAAAGCAAATATTGTGTAGACCCCCTTCCCTTCCAAACGAGGCACTCTATCTTCAACTATAATTTTAAAGTAAATTTAAATCAATTTAGAATAATGGAATATATGTTATTGTACATTCATAACTATACTATATTCCTATTCCTACACCCCTCTTAATTATAATAAGTAAGTTAGGATCAGGGAAAGCAATATGAGAAATTATCCCACACGGGAAGTTCGGGAAAAATGAAAGAGCAAAGGCAGAGATGGACTCTCAGCTACTAGCAGGCCAGTTTTCTCTGTAGACGATCACAGACAAAGGGGGAAAAATACTTAACTGGAGTATGTATAACATGCTAAGATAAATTACAATCTGTCAATGTTGACCAAGAGTGAGGAAGTTTGATATTCCTGTGAATGAGCTATTTATAAACGTACTTATAAACCAATTCAGTGTGTTATGACACGAGTTAAGAGTGCCAATGAAGTGCCCTGGAAACATTTCATCCCAGAGCCAGCCACATGTCCAAAGATGCATTCAGTCTGTGGTGGGAAAGAAAAGTGGGCCGGGGGCTCCAGATGAGGGGAGCCGTGTAGCAACGTGGGGCAAGGACGCAGATGCCAAAGCTGGGCCTGTCCGACAGGGAGCTCAGGAGGGACTCAGCTGCTGCTTTGGGAGGTGGCAGGAGGTGGGGGGAGGGGATAGCCCGACCCTGGCTCCTGAAGCACCCCTCCCCTCCCTTCCTACTTGGGTCCCACACAGCGCCCCTCACTGCATCCTGCCTTGGCCTACCTGTGCCCCACATACACCCCGATGCTTCCCTCCCCGTTGCCTGAGCCCGAGCCTCCCTGCCTGCCTTCGACCATCCCCAGTACCCCCATCGTGCCGTGACCTACCTGCACCTGGGGCTCCATCCTGCTTCCCTGCTGGGGACTGGCCTTCTTGGACATGTGCGTCTCCTGGCAAGCTCTGGAGCCCTGAAGTACCTGAAATAACCTTAAGTTCAGGAAAAGAATAAAGCTCAATGATAAAGAAAATCTCTATCATTTTATTCATTGAATCATGTTGTTTATGTTTACATATAAAGTATGCATATCTGTGTGCATATGCATGGCTATATTTTGGGTTTTTATGTAATAAAATTACATATTAACATTTTATTTCTTTAAAACATTGACGCATTGTGGCAAAACGTTAGCATTTAAAAATCTTTCTTTTCAGAAATCAGATCGTATACAAATGCTTGAAGTTTCTTTTTCACCTTTCCTTTATCCCATTCCCTTCTTTGCATCCAAAGAGGTAACCGTTATCCTGAAGTCAGTGTTGTTTTACTTTCCCAGCTGTTTTTTTTTTTCGCCAGTCCCGCGGCCTGGGGAGGGTGGGGCTCCGGCGAAAGGACGAGGGGCGGGTTCCCCTCCCGATCTCAGAGAAGCTCCCAAAAGGGCAGCGGCGTGCCCACCTGCCGCCACCTCGGGCGGCCGCGAACCATTCAAATCGCCCGCGCCAAGAGGTACCCGGCGCTCGCGATTGGCTGAGCCGGACCAGCGCCCCTGGGCGGGGCCGGCCCCCTCGCAGCGGCCGCGGGTCCCGCCCCCACGCAGGGGCCGCGGGTCCCGCCCCGCTGGTGCGCATGCGCGCAGTCCCCAGAGGAAAGAGTCTGCGCACACCCCCGCCCGGCCTCCGACTCGCGCCGCGGCTCCCTCCCCTGTCCGCGGAGGCTTGTCGGCTCGGCGAGACAGCAAGAGCTGCGGCCGTCAGGGGGCTGTGCGGACACAAGGCGGCTGCGGTGGCGCCGGCCTGTGGAAAATGCCACCAGGCGGCGCTTCGGTTCGTTGCTCGTGTGACGGCCGTTCCCCGCCCCCACATCCCTGAACCCCCTGCGACCGCCGGGGAAGAACCGGCCCGCGCAGTGAGTACCGCACTGAGACGCTTCGGCGGGAACGAGGCCGACGGCCGGCTGTGCCGGTTGCGCCCCTGAGGTGAGTGCGGGCTGCGGCGGCGGCGGCGGCGGCGGCGGCGGCGGCAGGGCGCGGGGCGCGGGAAGGACGGGGGTTGCGGCGGCTGCCACCCCGGGTCCCCGCGGCGGAGGGAGGCCGCGCGGGCCTCTGCGGGGCGGGGAGGGCCGGCGCCGTCAGTGTTTAGTCTCAGCTATTCTGATGTCTAGTTTTGTGCCCTTTGCTATGTCCAATCCTATATGAATTTCTGTTTTTATCTGATCGCATGGGACTAGCCCAGTGGTTCTCCAATTGGCTGGACATTCAAATTGCTTGGAAAACTTTTTAAAAACATAGGGGCCTTCAGCCTTCCCCAGACAAGTTAATTCAGAATTTCTGAAGGTGGGGCTGAGGCATTAGTATTTTCTTAAGCTCCCTGTGTGATTATAATGAGTCCAACAATCACTCCCAACTCTAATAAAACGTTCTGACATTTTATAAAACTTGCCGATTGAGAACCTCAGCATGTGTTTCAAATGAGTTCAGAGGAGAGAGTTTCCAGTGTTAGGTGTTGGTGTTTGTTCTATCAGTTGCATTCACAATGTAGGCTGACAAGGGGAAAAAAAAAACAAAACAACAACAAGAAAAAAAAATTCAAAGGGAAGGTAGACAGGCCGTGCAAAGGAGAGCTCAATCACAGAAGAGCTGTCTCCAGGAGACCAAAGTCATGCTCTTTAACATTCTAAGTGATTGGTTTGTGCAGTGAACCAAATCTGAGCAGTTCCAATGTTTGAAAATGTAATGACTTACATAGAAATACTAATATACCCTTCAAGGTCATGAAACAGTTCCTTGGCCTTAGGAAACGTGTAACTTCTGTGAGCTCATGTAGGTCAATTTGATGGGCCTCTTATAACCTTAAGATTCATCTTGCTCCTTATCTTTCCTCTGCATTAAAATATGTTAATACCAGCTTTGGAATCAAATCAATTCTTTTCTTTTTAAATCTGCCTTTTTAAAAGTTCCTCTGTATTTGCAGAATTACCAAGGAGTTGTTAAAAATTACCGTATTTTCTACCTCTGCATGAAATTAAGCAAAGACCGAAGTACGAAAAGGTCATCGAAACAAGAGACTATAAAAGAAACCTGAGAATAGCGGTACACTGCTAATGATAGCCTAAAATTTAATTTAAAGTCAGTCGTGAAACTGTGTAATGGTTAAGGATTGAGTTTCTATCCTCATCCACATGTTTAAAGAATCTTCTGTATTGGCTATCTCTAACCAAATTAGTGGGAATGGGAGAGGGCGGGGAACAGCTCACTAAGAATCTACTCATCTATAGTCCTTTTATCTTTTCATTTAGAAGGGTAAGCTACTGAATGTCATATATATAATGCGGTACATAAAATGTGATAAATGCTGCACCTAACACACAAAGTCTACAATAGACCATAGATCTACAAAGGACTGTGATCTATGGATCAGAACTAGCAGAGTTAACATCAACCCAGTTCCTAGCAAACGTTGCTAACTTATGGCCATAGCTATCATTTCAGGCCCAATACCCCCTTTATAAAAGCAAATATTGTGTAGACCCCCTTCCCTTCCAAACGAGGCACTCTATCTTCAACTATAATTTTTAAGTAAATTTAAATCAATTTAGAATAATGGAATATATGTTATTGTACATTCATAACTATACTATATTCCTATTCCTACACCCCTCTTAATTATAATAAGTAAGTTAGGATCAGGGAAAGCAATATGAGAAATTATCCCACACGGGAAGTTCGGGAAAAATGAAAGAGCAAAGGCAGAGATGGACTCTCAGCTACTAGCAGGCCAGTTTTCTCTGTAGACGATCACAGACAAAGGGGGAAAAATACTTAACTGGAGTATGTATAACATGCTAAGATAAATTACAATCTGTCAATGTTGACCAAGAGTGAGGAAGTTTGATATTCCTGTGAATGAGCTATTTATAAACGTACTTATAAACCAATTCAGTGTGTTATGACACGAGTTAAGAGTGCCAATGAAGTGCCCTGGAAACATTTCATCCCAGAGCCAGCCACATGTCCAAAGATGCATTCAGTCTGTGGTGGGAAAGAAAAGTGGGCCGGGGGCTCCAGATGAGGGGAGCCGTGTAGCAACGTGGGGCAAGGACGCAGATGCCAAAGCTGGGCCTGTCCGACAGGGAGCTCAGGAGGGACTCAGCTGCTGCTTTGGGAGGTGGCAGGAGGTGGGGGGAGGGGATAGCCCGACCCTGGCTCCTGAAGCACCCCTCCCCTCCCTTCCTACTTGGGTCCCACACAGCGCCCCTCACTGCATCCTGCCTTGGCCTACCTGTGCCCCACATACACCCCGATGCTTCCCTCCCCGTTGCCTGAGCCCGAGCCTCCCTGCCTGCCTTCGACCATCCCCAGTACCCCCATCGTGCCGTGACCTACCTGCACCTGGGGCTCCATCCTGCTTCCCTGCTGGGGACTGGCCTTCTTGGACATGTGCGTCTCCTGGCAAGCTCTGGAGCCCTGAAGTACCTGAAATAACCTTAAGTTCAGGAAAAGAATAAAGCTCAATGATAAAGAAAATCTCTATCATTTTATTCATTGAATCATGTTGTTTATGTTTACATATAAAGTATGCATATCTGTGTGCATATGCATGGCTATATTTTGGGTTTTTATGTAATAAAATTACATATTAACATTTTATTTCTTTAAAACATTGACGCATTGTGGCAAAACGTTAGCATTTAAAAATCTTTCTTTTCAGAAATCAGATCGTATACAAATGCTTGAAGTTTCTTTTTCACCTTTCCTTTATCCCATTCCCTTCTTTGCATCCAAAGAGGTAACCGTTATCCTGAAGTCAGTGTTGTTTTACTTTCCCAGCTGTTTTTTTTTTTCGCCAGTCCCGCGGCCTGGGGAGGGTGGGGCTCCGGCGAAAGGACGAGGGGCGGGTTCCCCTCCCGATCTCAGAGAAGCTCCCAAAAGGGCAGCGGCGTGCCCACCTGCCGCCACCTCGGGCGGCCGCGAACCATTCAAATCGCCCGCGCCAAGAGGTACCCGGCGCTCGCGATTGGCTGAGCCGGACCAGCGCCCCTGGGCGGGGCCGGCCCCCTCGCAGCGGCCGCGGGTCCCGCCCCCACGCAGGGGCCGCGGGTCCCGCCCCGCTGGTGCGCATGCGCGCAGTCCCCAGAGGAAAGAGTCTGCGCACACCCCCGCCCGGCCTCCGACTCGCGCCGCGGCTCCCTCCCCTGTCCGCGGAGGCTTGTCGGCTCGGCGAGACAGCAAGAGCTGCGGCCGTCAGGGGGCTGTGCGGACACAAGGCGGCTGCGGTGGCGCCGGCCTGTGGAAAATGCCACCAGGCGGCGCTTCGGTTCGTTGCTCGTGTGACGGCCGTTCCCCGCCCCCACATCCCTGAACCCCCTGCGACCGCCGGGGAAGAACCGGCCCGCGCAGTGAGTACCGCACCGAGACGCTTCGGCGGGAACGAGGCCGACGGCCGGCTGTGCCGGTTGCGCCCCTGAGGTGAGTGCGGGCTGCGGCGGCGGCGGCGGCGGCGGCAGGGCGCGGGGCGCGGGAAGGACGGGGGTTGCGGCGGCTGCCACCCCGGGTCCCCGCGGCGGAGGGAGGCCGCGCGGGCCTCTGCGGGGCGGGGAGGGCCGGCGCCGTCAGTGTTTAGTCTCAGCTATTCTGATGTCTAGTTTTGTGCCCTTTGCTATGTCCAATCCTATATGAATTTCTGTTTTTATCTGATCGCATGGGACTAGCCCAGTGGTTCTCCAATTGGCTGGACATTCAAATTGCTTGGAAAACTTTTTAAAAACATAGGGGCCTGCAGCCTTCCCCAGACAAGTTAATTCAGAATTTCTGAAGGTGGGGCTGAGGCATTAGTATTTTCTTAAGCTCCCTGTGTGATTATAATGAGTCCAACAATCACTCCCAACTCTAATAAAACGTTCTGACATTTTATAAAACTTGCCGATTGAGAACCTCAGCATGTGTTTCAAATGAGTTCAGAGGAGAGAGTTTCCAGTGTTAGGTGTTGGTGTTTGTTCTATCAGTTGCATTCACAATGTAGGCTGACAAGGGGAAAAAAAAAACAAAACAACAACAAGAAAAAAAAATTCAAAGGGAAGGTAGACAGGCCGTGCAAAGGAGAGCTCAATCACAGAAGAGCTGTCTCCAGGAGACCAAAGTCATGCTCTTTCACATTCTAAGTGATTGGTTTGTGCAGTGAACCAAATCTGAGCAGTTCCAATGTTTGAAAATGTAATGACTTACATAGAAATACTAATATACCCTTCAAGGTCATGAAACAGTTCCTTGGCCTTAGGAAACGTGTAACTTCTGTGAGCTCATGTAGGTCAATTTGATGGGCCTCTTATAACCTTAAGATTCATCTTGCTCCTTATCTTTCCTCTGCATTAAAATATGTTAATACCAGCTTTGGAATCAAATCAATTCTTTTCTTTTTAAATCTGTCTTTTTAAAAGTTCCTCTGTATTTGCAGAATTACCAAGGAGTTGTTAAAAATTACCGTATTTTCTACCTCTGCATGAAATTAAGCAAAGACCGAAGTACGAAAAGGTCATCGAAACAAGAGACTATAAAAGAAACCTGAGAATAGCGGTACACTGCTAATGATAGCCTAAAATTTAATTTAAAGTCAGTCGTGAAACTGTGTAATGGTTAAGGATTGAGTTTCTATCCTCATCCACATGTTTAAAGAATCTTCTGTATTGGCTATCTCTAACCAAATTAGTGGGAATGGGAGAGGGCGGGGAACAGCTCACTAAGAATCTACTCATCTATAGTCCTTTTATCTTTTCATTTAGAAGGGTAAGCTACTGAATGTCATATATATAATGCGGTACATAAAATGTGATAAATGCTGCACCTAACACACAAAGTCTACAATAGACCATAGATCTACAAAGGACTGTGATCTATGGATCAGAACTAGCAGAGTTAACATCAACCCAGTTCCTAGCAAACGTTGCTAACTTATGGCCATAGCTATCATTTCAGGCCCAATACCCCCTTTATAAAAGCAAATATTGTGTAGACCCCCTTCCCTTCCAAACGAGGCACTCTATCTTCAACTATAATTTTAAAGTAAATTTAAATCAATTTAGAATAATGGAATATATGTTATTGTACATTCATAACTATACTATATTCCTATTCCTACACCCCTCTTAATTATAATAAGTAAGTTAGGATCAGGGAAAGCAATATGAGAAATTATCCCACACGGGAAGTTCGGGAAAAATGAAAGAGCAAAGGCAGAGATGGACTCTCAGCTACTAGCAGGCCAGTTTTCTCTGTAGACGATCACAGACAAAGGGGGAAAAATACTTAACTGGAGTATGTATAACATGCTAAGATAAATTACAATCTGTCAATGTTGACCAAGAGTGAGGAAGTTTGATATTCCTGTGAATGAGCTATTTATAAACGTACTTATAAACCAATTCAGTGTGTTATGACACGAGTTAAGAGTGCCAATGAAGTGCCCTGGAAACATTTCATCCCAGAGCCAGCCACATGTCCAAAGATGCATTCAGTCTGTGGTGGGAAAGAAAAGTGGGCCGGGGGCTCCAGATGAGGGGAGCCGTGTAGCAACGTGGGGCAAGGACGCAGATGCCAAAGCTGGGCCTGTCCGACAGGGAGCTCAGGAGGGACTCAGCTGCTGCTTTGGGAGGTGGCAGGAGGTGGGGGGAGGGGATAGCCCGACCCTGGCTCCTGAAGCACCCCTCCCCTCCCTTCCTACTTGGGTCCCACACAGCGCCCCTCACTGCATCCTGCCTTGGCCTACCTGTGCCCCACATACACCCCGATGCTTCCCTCCCCGTTGCCTGAGCCCGAGCCTCCCTGCCTGCCTTCGACCATCCCCAGTACCCCCATCGTGCCGTGACCTACCTGCACCTGGGGCTCCATCCTGCTTCCCTGCTGGGGACTGGCCTTCTTGGACATGTGCGTCTCCTGGCAAGCTCTGGAGCCCTGAAGTACCTGAAATAACCTTAAGTTCAGGAAAAGAATAAAGCTCAATGATAAAGAAAATCTCTATCATTTTATTCATTGAATCATGTTGTTTATGTTTACATATAAAGTATGCATATCTGTGTGCATATGCATGGCTATATTTTGGGTTTTTATGTAATAAAATTACATATTAACATTTTATTTCTTTAAAACATTGACGCATTGTGGCAAAACGTTAGCATTTAAAAATCTTTCTTTTCAGAAATCAGATCGTATACAAATGCTTGAAGTTTCTTTTTCACCTTTCCTTTATCCCATTCCCTTCTTTGCATCCAAAGAGGTAACCGTTATCCTGAAGTCAGTGTTGTTTTACTTTCCCAGCTGTTTTTTTTTTTCGCCAGTCCCGCGGCCTGGGGAGGGTGGGGCTCCGGCGAAAGGACGAGGGGCGGGTTCCCCTCCCGATCTCAGAGAAGCTCCCAAAAGGGCAGCGGCGTGCCCACCTGCCGCCACCTCGGGCGGCCGCGAACCATTCAAATCGCCCGCGCCAAGAGGTACCCGGCGCTCGCGATTGGCTGAGCCGGACCAGCGCCCCTGGGCGGGGCCGGCCCCCTCGCAGCGGCCGCGGGTCCCGCCCCCACGCAGGGGCCGCGGGTCCCGCCCCGCTGGTGCGCATGCGCGCAGTCCCCAGAGGAAAGAGTCTGCGCACACCCCCGCCCGGCCTCCGACTCGCGCCGCGGCTCCCTCCCCTGTCCGCGGAGGCTTGTCGGCTCGGCGAGACAGCAAGAGCTGCGGCCGTCAGGGGGCTGTGCGGACACAAGGCGGCTGCGGTGGCGCCGGCCTGTGGAAAATGCCACCAGGCGGCGCTTCGGTTCGTTGCTCGTGTGACGGCCGTTCCCCGCCCCCCCATCCCTGAACCCCCTGCGACCGCCGGGGAAGAACCGGCCCGCGCAGTGAGTACCGCACCGAGACGCTTCGGCGGGAACGAGGCCGACGGCCGGCTGTGCCGGTTGCGCCCCTGAGGTGAGTGCGGTCTGCGGCGGCGGCGGCGGCGGCGGCGGCGGCGGCGGCAGGGCGCGGGGCGCGGGAAGGACGGGGGTTGCGGCGGCTGCCACCGCGGGTCCCCGCGGCGGAGGGAGGCCGCGCGGGCCTCTGCGGGGCGGGGAGGGCCGGCGCCGTCAGTGTTTAGTCTCAGCTATTCTGATGTCTAGTTTTGTGCCCTTTGCTATGTCCAATCCTATATGAATTTCTGTTTTTATCTGATCGCATGGGACTAGCCCAGTGGTTCTCCAATTGGCTGGACATTCAAATTGCTTGGAAAACTTTTTAAAAACATAGGGGCCTGCAGCCTTCCCCAGACAAGTTAATTCAGAATTTCTGAAGGTGGGGCTGAGGCATTAGTATTTTCTTAAGCTCCCTGTGTGATTATAATGAGTCCAACAATCACTCCCAACTCTAATAAAACGTTCTGACATTTTATAAAACTTGCCGATTGAGAACCTCAGCATGTGTTTCAAATGAGTTCAGAGGAGAGAGTTTCCAGTGTTAGGTGTTGGTGTTTGTTCTATCAGTTGCATTCACAATGTAGGCTGACAAGGGGAAAAAAAAAACAAAACAACAACAAGAAAAAAAAATTCAAAGGGAAGGTAGACAGGCCGTGCAAAGGAGAGCTCAATCACAGAAGAGCTGTCTCCAGGAGACCAAAGTCATGCTCTTTAACATTCTAAGTGATTGGTTTGTGCAGTGAACCAAATCTGAGCAGTTCCAATGTTTGAAAATGTAATGACTTACATAGAAATACTAATATACCCTTCAAGGTCATGAAACAGTTCCTTGGCCTTAGGAAACGTGTAACTTCTGTGAGCTCATGTAGGTCAATTTGATGGGCCTCTTATAACCTTAAGATTCATCTTGCTCCTTATCTTTCCTCTGCATTAAAATATGTTAATACCAGCTTTGGAATCAAATCAATTCTTTTCTTTTTAAATCTGCCTTTTTAAAAGTTCCTCTGTATTTGCAGAATTACCAAGGAGTTGTTAAAAATTACCGTATTTTCTACCTCTGCATGAAATTAAGCAAAGACCGAAGTACGAAAAGGTCATCGAAACAAGAGACTATAAAAGAAACCTGAGAATAGCGGTACACTGCTAATGATAGCCTAAAATTTAATTTAAAGTCAGTCCTGAAACTGTGTAATGGTTAAGGATTGAGTTTCTATCCTCATCCACATGTTTAAAGAATCTTCTGTATTGGCTATCTCTAACCAAATTAGTGGGAATGGGAGAGGGCGGGGAACAGCTCACTAAGAATCTACTCATCTATAGTCCTTTTATCTTTTCATTTAGAAGGGTAAGCTACTGAATGTCATATATATAATGCGGTACATAAAATGTGATAAATGCTGCACCTAACACACAAAGTCTACAATAGACCATAGATCTACAAAGGACTGTGATCTATGGATCAGAACTAGCAGAGTTAACATCAACCCAGTTCCTAGCAAACGTTGCTAACTTATGGCCATAGCTATCATTTCAGGCCCAATACCCCCTTTATAAAAGCAAATATTGTGTAGACCCCCTTCCCTTCCAAACGAGGCACTCTATCTTCAACTATAATTTTTAAGTAAATTTAAATCAATTTAGAATAATGGAATATATGTTATTGTACATTCATAACTATACTATATTCCTATTCCTACACCCCTCTTAATTATAATAAGTAAGTTAGGATCAGGGAAAGCAATATGAGAAATTATCCCACACGGGAAGTTCGGGAAAAATGAAAGAGCAAAGGCAGAGATGGACTCTCAGCTACTAGCAGGCCAGTTTTCTCTGTAGACGATCACAGACAAAGGGGGAAAAATACTTAACTGGAGTATGTATAACATGCTAAGATAAATTACAATCTGTCAATGTTGACCAAGAGTGAGGAAGTTTGATATTCCTGTGAATGAGCTATTTATAAACGTACTTATAAACCAATTCAGTGTGTTATGACACGAGTTAAGAGTGCCAATGAAGTGCCCTGGAAACATTTCATCCCAGAGCCAGCCACATGTCCAAAGATGCATTCAGTCTGTGGTGGGAAAGAAAAGTGGGCCGGGGGCTCCAGATGAGGGGAGCCGTGTAGCAACGTGGGGCAAGGACGCAGATGCCAAAGCTGGGCCTGTCCGACAGGGAGCTCAGGAGGGACTCAGCTGCTGCTTTGGGAGGTGGCAGGAGGTGGGGGGAGGGGATAGCCCGACCCTGGCTCCTGAAGCACCCCTCCCCTCCCTTCCTACTTGGGTCCCACACAGCGCCCCTCACTGCATCCTGCCTTGGCCTACCTGTGCCCCACATACACCCCGATGCTTCCCTCCCCGTTGCCTGAGCCCGAGCCTCCCTGCCTGCCTTCGACCATCCCCAGTACCCCCATCGTGCCGTGACCTACCTGCACCTGGGGCTCCATCCTGCTTCCCTGCTGGGGACTGGCCTTCTTGGACATGTGCGTCTCCTGGCAAGCTCTGGAGCCCTGAAGTACCTGAAATAACCTTAAGTTCAGGAAAAGAATAAAGCTCAATGATAAAGAAAATCTCTATCATTTTATTCATTGAATCATGTTGTTTATGTTTACATATAAAATATGCATATCTGTGTGCATATGCATGGCTATATTTTGGGTTTTTATGTAATAAAATTACATATTAACATTTTATTTCTTTAAAACATTGACGCATTGTGGCAAAACGTTAGCATTTAAAAATCTTTCTTTTCAGAAATCAGATCGTATACAAATGCTTGAAGTTTCTTTTTCACCTTTCCTTTATCCCATTCCCTTCTTTGCATCCAAAGAGGTAACCGTTATCCTGAAGTCAGTGTTGTTTTACTTTCCCAGCTGTTTTTTTTTTTCGCCAGTCCCGCGGCCTGGGGAGGGTGGGGCTCCGGCGAAAGGACGAGGGGCGGGTTCCCCTCCCGATCTCAGAGAAGCTCCCAAAAGGGCAGCGGCGTGCCCACCTGCCGCCACCTCGGGCGGCCGCGAACCATTCAAATCGCCCGCGCCAAGAGGTACCCGGCGCTCGCGATTGGCTGAGCCGGACCAGCGCCCCTGGGCGGGGCCGGCCCCCTCGCAGCGGCCGCGGGTCCCGCCCCCACGCAGGGGCCGCGGGTCCCGCCCCGCTGGTGCGCATGCGCGCAGTCCCCAGAGGAAAGAGTCTGCGCACACCCCCGCCCGGCCTCCGACTCGCGCCGCGGCTCCCTCCCCTGTCCGCGGAGGCTTGTCGGCTCGGCGAGACAGCAAGAGCTGCGGCCGTCAGGGGGCTGTGCGGACACAAGGCGGCTGCGGTGGCGCCGGCCTGTGGAAAATGCCACCAGGCGGCGCTTCGGTTCGTTGCTCGTGTGACGGCCGTTCCCCGCCCCCACATCCCTGAACCCCCTGCGACCGCCGGGGAAGAACCGGCCCGCGCAGTGAGTACCGCACCGAGACGCTTCGGCGGGAACGAGGCCGACGGCCGGCTGTGCCGGTTGCGCCCCTGAGGTGAGTGCGGTCTGCGGCGGCGGCGGCGGCGGCGGCGGCGGCGGCAGGGCGCGGGGCGCGGGAAGGACGGGGGTTGCGGCGGCTGCCACCGCGGGTCCCCGCGGCGGAGGGAGGCCGCGCGGGCCTCTGCGGGGCGGGGAGGGCCGGCGCCGTCAGTGTTTAGTCTCAGCTATTCTGATGTCTAGTTTTGTGCCCTTTGCTATGTCCAATCCTATATGAATTTCTGTTTTTATCTGATCGCATGGGACTAGCCCAGTGGTTCTCCAATTGGCTGGACATTCAAATTGCTTGGAAAACTTTTTAAAAACATAGGGGCCTGCAGCCTTCCCCAGACAAGTTAATTCAGAATTTCTGAAGGTGGGGCTGAGGCATTAGTATTTTCTTAAGCTCCCTGTGTGATTATAATGAGTCCAACAATCACTCCCAACTCTAATAAAACGTTCTGACATTTTATAAAACTTGCCGATTGAGAACCTCAGCATGTGTTTCAAATGAGTTCAGAGGAGAGAGTTTCCAGTGTTAGGTGTTGGTGTTTGTTCTATCAGTTGCATTCACAATGTAGGCTGACAAGGGGAAAAAAAAAACAAAACAACAACAAGAAAAAAAAATTCAAAGGGAAGGTAGACAGGCCGTGCAAAGGAGAGCTCAATCACAGAAGAGCTGTCTCCAGGAGACCAAAGTCATGCTCTTTAACATTCTAAGTGATTGGTTTGTGCAGTGAACCAAATCTGAGCAGTTCCAATGTTTGAAAATGTAATGACTTACATAGAAATACTAATATACCCTTCAAGGTCATGAAACAGTTCCTTGGCCTTAGGAAACGTGTAACTTCTGTGAGCTCATGTAGGTCAATTTGATGGGCCTCTTATAACCTTAAGATTCATCTTGCTCCTTATCTTTCCTCTGCATTAAAATATGTTAATACCAGCTTTGGAATCAAATCAATTCTTTTCTTTTTAAATCTGCCTTTTTAAAAGTTCCTCTGTATTTGCAGAATTACCAAGGAGTTGTTAAAAATTACCGTATTTTCTACCTCTGCATGAAATTAAGCAAAGACCGAAGTACGAAAAGGTCATCGAAACAAGAGACTATAAAAGAAACCTGAGAATAGCGGTACACTGCTAATGATAGCCTAAAATTTAATTTAAAGTCAGTCCTGAAACTGTGTAATGGTTAAGGATTGAGTTTCTATCCTCATCCACATGTTTAAAGAATCTTCTGTATTGGCTATCTCTAACCAAATTAGTGGGAATGGGAGAGGGCGGGGAACAGCTCACTAAGAATCTACTCATCTATAGTCCTTTTATCTTTTCATTTAGAAGGGTAAGCTACTGAATGTCATATATATAATGCGGTACATAAAATGTGATAAATGCTGCACCTAACACACAAAGTCTACAATAGACCATAGATCTACAAAGGACTGTGATCTATGGATCAGAACTAGCAGAGTTAACATCAACCCAGTTCCTAGCAAACGTTGCTAACTTATGGCCATAGCTATCATTTCAGGCCCAATACCCCCTTTATAAAAGCAAATATTGTGTAGACCCCCTTCCCTTCCAAACGAGGCACTCTATCTTCAACTATAATTTTAAAGTAAATTTAAATCAATTTAGAATAATGGAATATATGTTATTGTACATTCATAACTATACTATATTCCTATTCCTACACCCCTCTTAATTATAATAAGTAAGTTAGGATCAGGGAAAGCAATATGAGAAATTATCCCACACGGGAAGTTCGGGAAAAATGAAAGAGCAAAGGCAGAGATGGACTCTCAGCTACTAGCAGGCCAGTTTTCTCTGTAGACGATCACAGACAAAGGGGGAAAAATACTTAACTGGAGTATGTATAACATGCTAAGATAAATTACAATCTGTCAATGTTGACCAAGAGTGAGGAAGTTTGATATTCCTGTGAATGAGCTATTTATAAACGTACTTATAAACCAATTCAGTGTGTTATGACACGAGTTAAGAGTGCCAATGAAGTGCCCTGGAAACATTTCATCCCAGAGCCAGCCACATGTCCAAAGATGCATTCAGTCTGTGGTGGGAAAGAAAAGTGGGCCGGGGGCTCCAGATGAGGGGAGCCGTGTAGCAACGTGGGGCAAGGACGCAGATGCCAAAGCTGGGCCTGTCCGACAGGGAGCTCAGGAGGGACTCAGCTGCTGCTTTGGGAGGTGGCAGGAGGTGGGGGGAGGGGATAGCCCGACCCTGGCTCCTGAAGCACCCCTCCCCTCCCTTCCTACTTGGGTCCCACACAGCGCCCCTCACTGCATCCTGCCTTGGCCTACCTGTGCCCCACATACACCCCGATGCTTCCCTCCCCGTTGCCTGAGCCCGAGCCTCCCTGCCTGCCTTCGACCATCCCCAGTACCCCCATCGTGCCGTGACCTACCTGCACCTGGGGCTCCATCCTGCTTCCCTGCTGGGGACTGGCCTTCTTGGACATGTGCGTCTCCTGGCAAGCTCTGGAGCCCTGAAGTACCTGAAATAACCTTAAGTTCAGGAAAAGAATAAAGCTCAATGATAAAGAAAATCTCTATCATTTTATTCATTGAATCATGTTGTTTATGTTTACATATAAAGTATGCATATCTGTGTGCATATGCATGGCTATATTTTGGGTTTTTATGTAATAAAATTACATATTAACATTTTATTTCTTTAAAACATTGACGCATTGTGGCAAAACGTTAGCATTTAAAAATCTTTCTTTTCAGAAATCAGATCGTATACAAATGCTTGAAGTTTCTTTTTCACCTTTCCTTTATCCCATTCCCTTCTTTGCATCCAAAGAGGTAACCGTTATCCTGAAGTCAGTGTTGTTTTACTTTCCCAGCTGTTTTTTTTTTTCGCCAGTCCCGCGGCCTGGGGAGGGTGGGGCTCCGGCGAAAGGACGAGGGGCGGGTTCCCCTCCCGATCTCAGAGAAGCTCCCAAAAGGGCAGCGGCGTGCCCACCTGCCGCCACCTCGGGCGGCCGCGAACCATTCAAATCGCCCGCGCCAAGAGGTACCCGGCGCTCGCGATTGGCTGAGCCGGACCAGCGCCCCTGGGCGGGGCCGGCCCCCTCGCAGCGGCCGCGGGTCCCGCCCCCACGCAGGGGCCGCGGGTCCCGCCCCGCTGGTGCGCATGCGCGCAGTCCCCAGAGGAAAGAGTCTGCGCACACCCCCGCCCGGCCTCCGACTCGCGCCGCGGCTCCCTCCCCTGTCCGCGGAGGCTTGTCGGCTCGGCGAGACAGCAAGAGCTGCGGCCGTCAGGGGGCTGTGCGGACACAAGGCGGCTGCGGTGGCGCCGGCCTGTGGAAAATGCCACCAGGCGGCGCTTCGGTTCGTTGCTCGTGTGACGGCCGTTCCCCGCCCCCACATCCCTGAACCCCCTGCGACCGCCGGGGAAGAACCGGCCCGCGCAGTGAGTACCGCACTGAGACGCTTCGGCGGGAACGAGGCCGACGGCCGGCTGTGCCGGTTGCGCCCCTGAGGTGAGTGCGGGCTGCGGCGGCGGCGGCGGCGGCGGCGGCGGCGGCAGGGCGCGGGGCGCGGGAAGGACGGGGGTTGCGGCGGCTGCCACCCCGGGTCCCCGCGGCGGAGGGAGGCCGCGCGGGCCTCTGCGGGGCGGGGAGGGCCGGCGCCGTCAGTGTTTAGTCTCAGCTATTCTGATGTCTAGTTTTGTGCCCTTTGCTATGTCCAATCCTATATGAATTTCTGTTTTTATCTGATCGCATGGGACTAGCCCAGTGGTTCTCCAATTGGCTGGACATTCAAATTGCTTGGAAAACTTTTTAAAAACATAGGGGCCTGCAGCCTTCCCCAGACAAGTTAATTCAGAATTTCTGAAGGTGGGGCTGAGGCATTAGTATTTTCTTAAGCTCCCTGTGTGATTATAATGAGTCCAACAATCACTCCCAACTCTAATAAAACGTTCTGACATTTTATAAAACTTGCCGATTGAGAACCTCAGCATGTGTTTCAAATGAGTTCAGAGGAGAGAGTTTCCAGTGTTAGGTGTTGGTGTTTGTTCTATCAGTTGCATTCACAATGTAGGCTGACAAGGGGAAAAAAAAAACAAAACAACAACAAGAAAAAAAAATTCAAAGGGAAGGTAGACAGGCCGTGCAAAGGAGAGCTCAATCACAGAAGAGCTGTCTCCAGGAGACCAAAGTCATGCTCTTTCACATTCTAAGTGATTGGTTTGTGCAGTGAACCAAATCTGAGCAGTTCCAATGTTTGAAAATGTAATGACTTACATAGAAATACTAATATACCCTTCAAGGTCATGAAACAGTTCCTTGGCCTTAGGAAACGTGTAACTTCTGTGAGCTCATGTAGGTCAATTTGATGGGCCTCTTATAACCTTAAGATTCATCTTGCTCCTTATCTTTCCTCTGCATTAAAATATGTTAATACCAGCTTTGGAATCAAATCAATTCTTTTCTTTTTAAATCTGCCTTTTTAAAAGTTCCTCTGTATTTGCAGAATTACCAAGGAGTTGTTAAAAATTACCGTATTTTCTACCTCTGCATGAAATTAAGCAAAGACCGAAGTACGAAAAGGTCATCGAAACAAGAGACTATAAAAGAAACCTGAGAATAGCGGTACACTGCTAATGATAGCCTAAAATTTAATTTAAAGTCAGTCCTGAAACTGTGTAATGGTTAAGGATTGAGTTTCTATCCTCATCCACATGTTTAAAGAATCTTCTGTATTGGCTATCTCTAACCAAATTAGTGGGAATGGGAGAGGGCGGGGAACAGCTCACTAAGAATCTACTCATCTATAGTCCTTTTATCTTTTCATTTAGAAGGGTAAGCTACTGAATGTCATATATATAATGCGGTACATAAAATGTGATAAATGCTGCACCTAACACACAAAGTCTACAATAGACCATAGATCTACAAAGGACTGTGATCTATGGATCAGAACTAGCAGAGTTAACATCAACCCAGTTCCTAGCAAACGTTGCTAACTTATGGCCATAGCTATCATTTCAGGCCCAATACCCCCTTTATAAAAGCAAATATTGTGTAGACCCCCTTCCCTTCCAAACGAGGCACTCTATCTTCAACTATAATTTTTAAGTAAATTTAAATCAATTTAGAATAATGGAATATATGTTATTGTACATTCATAACTATACTATATTCCTATTCCTACACCCCTCTTAATTATAATAAGTAAGTTAGGATCAGGGAAAGCAATATGAGAAATTATCCCACACGGGAAGTTCAGGAAAAATGAAAGAGCAAAGGCAGAGATGGACTCTCAGCTACTAGCAGGCCAGTTTTCTCTGTAGACGATCACAGACAAAGGGGGAAAAATACTTAACTGGAGTATGTATAACATGCTAAGATAAATTACAATCTGTCAATGTTGACCAAGAGTGAGGAAGTTTGATATTCCTGTGAATGAGCTATTTATAAACGTACTTATAAACCAATTCAGTGTGTTATGACACGAGTTAAGAGTGCCAATGAAGTGCCCTGGAAACATTTCATCCCAGAGCCAGCCACATGTCCAAAGATGCATTCAGTCTGTGGTGGGAAAGAAAAGTGGGCCGGGGGCTCCAGATGAGGGGAGCCGTGTAGCAACGTGGGGCAAGGACGCAGATGCCAAAGCTGGGCCTGTCCGACAGGGAGCTCAGGAGGGACTCAGCTGCTGCTTTGGGAGGTGGCAGGAGGTGGGGGGAGGGGATAGCCCGACCCTGGCTCCTGAAGCACCCCTCCCCTCCCTTCCTACTTGGGTCCCACACAGCGCCCCTCACTGCATCCTGCCTTGGCCTACCTGTGCCCCACATACACCCCGATGCTTCCCTCCCCGTTGCCTGAGCCCGAGCCTCCCTGCCTGCCTTCGACCATCCCCAGTACCCCCATCGTGCCGTGACCTACCTGCACCTGGGGCTCCATCCTGCTTCCCTGCTGGGGACTGGCCTTCTTGGACATGTGCGTCTCCTGGCAAGCTCTGGAGCCCTGAAGTACCTGAAATAACCTTAAGTTCAGGAAAAGAATAAAGCTCAATGATAAAGAAAATCTCTATCATTTTATTCATTGAATCATGTTGTTTATGTTTACATATAAAATATGCATATCTGTGTGCATATGCATGGCTATATTTTGGGTTTTTATGTAATAAAATTACATATTAACATTTTATTTCTTTAAAACATTGACGCATTGTGGCAAAACGTTAGCATTTAAAAATCTTTCTTTTCAGAAATCAGATCGTATACAAATGCTTGAAGTTTCTTTTTCACCTTTCCTTTATCCCATTCCCTTCTTTGCATCCAAAGAGGTAACCGTTATCCTGAAGTCAGTGTTGTTTTACTTTCCAGCTGTTTTTTTTTTTTCGCCAGTCCCGCGGCCTGGGGAGGGTGGGGCTCCGGCGAAAGGACGAGGGGCGGGTTCCCCTCCCGATCTCAGAGAAGCTCCCAAAAGGGCAGCGGCGTGCCCACCTGCCGCCACCTCGGGCGGCCGCGAACCATTCAAATCGCCCGCGCCAAGAGGTACCCGGCGCTCGCGATTGGCTGAGCCGGACCAGCGCCCCTGGGCGGGGCCGGCCCCCTCGCAGCGGCCGCGGGTCCCGCCCCGGTGGTGCGCATGCGCGCAGTCCCCAGAGGAAAGAGTCTGCGCACACCCCCGCCCGGCCTCCGACTCGCGCCGCGGCTCCCTCCCCTGTCCGCGGAGGCTTGTCGGCTCGGCGAGACAGCAAGAGCTGCGGCCGTCAGGGGGCTGTGCGGACACAAGGCGGCTGCGGTGGCGCCGGCCTGTGGAAAATGCCACCAGGCGTCGCTTCGGTTCGTTGCTCGTGTGACGGCCGTTCCCCGCCCCCCCATCCCTGAACCCCCTGCGACCGCCGGGGAAGAACCGGCCCGCGCAGTGAGTACCGCACCGAGACGCTTCGGCGGGAACGAGGCCGACGGCCGGCTGTGCCGGTTGCGCCCCTGAGGTGAGTGCGGGCTGCGGCGGCGGCGGCGGCGGCGGCGGCGGCGGCGGCGGCGGCGGCGGCGGCGGCAGGGCGCGGGGCGCGGGAAGGACGGGGGTTGCGGCGGCTGCCACCCCGGGTCCCCGCGGCGGAGGGAGGCCGCGCGGGCCTCTGCGGGGCGGGGAGGGCCGGCGCCGTCAGTGTTTAGTCTCAGCTATTCTGATGTCTAGTTTTGTGCCCTTTGCTATGTCCAATCCTATATGAATTTCTGTTTTTATCTGATCGCATGGGACTAGCCCAGTGGTTCTCCAATTGGCTGGACATTCAAATTGCTTGGAAAACTTTTTAAAAACATAGGGGCCTGCAGCCTTCCCCAGACAAGTTAATTCAGAATTTCTGAAGGTGGGGCTGAGGCATTAGTATTTTCTTAAGCTCCCTGTGTGATTATAATGAGTCCAACAATCACTCCCAACTCTAATAAAACGTTCTGACATTTTATAAAACTTGCCGATTGAGAACCTCAGCATGTGTTTCAAATGAGTTCAGAGGAGAGAGTTTCCAGTGTTAGGTGTTGGTGTTTGTTCTATCAGTTGCATTCACAATGTAGGCTGACAAGGGGAAAAAAAAAACAAAACAACAACAAGAAAAAAAAATTCAAAGGGAAGGTAGACAGGCCGTGCAAAGGAGAGCTCAATCACAGAAGAGCTGTCTCCAGGAGACCAAAGTCATGCTCTTTCACATTCTAAGTGATTGGTTTGTGCAGTGAACCAAATCTGAGCAGTTCCAATGTTTGAAAATGTAATGACTTACATAGAAATACTAATATACCCTTCAAGGTCATGAAACAGTTCCTTGGCCTTAGGAAACGTGTAACTTCTGTGAGCTCATGTAGGTCAATTTGATGGGCCTCTTATAACCTTAAGATTCATCTTGCTCCTTATCTTTCCTCTGCATTAAAATATGTTAATACCAGCTTTGGAATCAAATCAATTCTTTTCTTTTTAAATCTGCCTTTTTAAAAGTTCCTCTGTATTTGCAGAATTACCAAGGAGTTGTTAAAAATTACCGTATTTTCTACCTCTGCATGAAATTAAGCAAAGACCGAAGTACGAAAAGGTCATCGAAACAAGAGACTATAAAAGAAACCTGAGAATAGCGGTACACTGCTAATGATAGCCTAAAATTTAATTTAAAGTCAGTCCTGAAACTGTGTAATGGTTAAGGATTGAGTTTCTATCCTCATCCACATGTTTAAAGAATCTTCTGTATTGGCTATCTCTAACCAAATTAGTGGGAATGGGAGAGGGCGGGGAACAGCTCACTAAGAATCTACTCATCTATAGTCCTTTTATCTTTTCATTTAGAAGGGTAAGCTACTGAATGTCATATATATAATGCGGTACATAAAATGTGATAAATGCTGCACCTAACACACAAAGTCTACAATAGACCATAGATCTACAAAGGACTGTGATCTATGGATCAGAACTAGCAGAGTTAACATCAACCCAGTTCCTAGCAAACGTTGCTAACTTATGGCCATAGCTATCATTTCAGGCCCAATACCCCCTTTATAAAAGCAAATATTGTGTAGACCCCCTTCCCTTCCAAACGAGGCACTCTATCTTCAACTATAATTTTTAAGTAAATTTAAATCAATTTAGAATAATGGAATATATGTTATTGTACATTCATAACTATACTATATTCCTATTCCTACACCCCTCTTAATTATAATAAGTAAGTTAGGATCAGGGAAAGCAATATGAGAAATTATCCCACACGGGAAGTTCAGGAAAAATGAAAGAGCAAAGGCAGAGATGGACTCTCAGCTACTAGCAGGCCAGTTTTCTCTGTAGACGATCACAGACAAAGGGGGAAAAATACTTAACTGGAGTATGTATAACATGCTAAGATAAATTACAATCTGTCAATGTTGACCAAGAGTGAGGAAGTTTGATATTCCTGTGAATGAGCTATTTATAAACGTACTTATAAACCAATTCAGTGTGTTATGACACGAGTTAAGAGTGCCAATGAAGTGCCCTGGAAACATTTCATCCCAGAGCCAGCCACATGTCCAAAGATGCATTCAGTCTGTGGTGGGAAAGAAAAGTGGGCCGGGGGCTCCAGATGAGGGGAGCCGTGTAGCAACGTGGGGCAAGGACGCAGATGCCAAAGCTGGGCCTGTCCGACAGGGAGCTCAGGAGGGACTCAGCTGCTGCTTTGGGAGGTGGCAGGAGGTGGGGGGAGGGGATAGCCCGACCCTGGCTCCTGAAGCACCCCTCCCCTCCCTTCCTACTTGGGTCCCACACAGCGCCCCTCACTGCATCCTGCCTTGGCCTACCTGTGCCCCACATACACCCCGATGCTTCCCTCCCCGTTGCCTGAGCCCGAGCCTCCCTGCCTGCCTTCGACCATCCCCAGTACCCCCATCGTGCCGTGACCTACCTGCACCTGGGGCTCCATCCTGCTTCCCTGCTGGGGACTGGCCTTCTTGGACATGTGCGTCTCCTGGCAAGCTCTGGAGCCCTGAAGTACCTGAAATAACCTTAAGTTCAGGAAAAGAATAAAGCTCAATGATAAAGAAAATCTCTATCATTTTATTCATTGAATCATGTTGTTTATGTTTACATATAAAGTATGCATATCTGTGTGCATATGCATGGCTATATTTTGGGTTTTTATGTAATAAAATTACATATTAACATTTTATTTCTTTAAAACATTGACGCATTGTGGCAAAACGTTAGCATTTAAAAATCTTTCTTTTCAGAAATCAGATCGTATACAAATGCTTGAAGTTTCTTTTTCACCTTTCCTTTATCCCATTCCCTTCTTTGCATCCAAAGAGGTAACCGTTATCCTGAAGTCAGTGTTGTTTTACTTTCCCAGCTGTTTTTTTTTTTTCGCCAGTCCCGCGGCCTGGGGAGGGTGGGGCTCCGGCGAAAGGACGAGGGGCGGGTTCCCCTCCCGATCTCAGAGAAGCTCCCAAAAGGGCAGCGGCGTGCCCACCTGCCGCCACCTCGGGCGGCCGCGAACCATTCAAATCGCCCGCGCCAAGAGGTACCCGGCGCTCGCGATTGGCTGAGCCGGACCAGCGCCCCTGGGCGGGGCCGGCCCCCTCGCAGCGGCCGCGGGTCCCGCCCCCACGCAGGGGCCGCGGGTCCCGCCCCGCTGGTGCGCATGCGCGCAGTCCCCAGAGGAAAGAGTCTGCGCACACCCCCGCCCGGCCTCCGACTCGCGCCGCGGCTCCCTCCCCTGTCCGCGGAGGCTTGTCGGCTCGGCGAGACAGCAAGAGCTGCGACCGGCAGGGGGCTGTGCGGACACAAGGCGGCTGCGGTGGCGCCGGCCTGTGGAAAATGCCACCAGGCGGCGCTTCGGTTCGTTGCTCGTGTGACGGCCGTTCCCCGCCCCCCCATCCCTGAACCCCCTGCGACCGCCGGGGAAGAACCGGCCCGCGCAGTGAGTACCGCACCGAGACGCTTCGGCGGGAACGAGGCCGACGGCCGGCTGTGCCGGTTGCGCCCCTGAGGTGAGTGCGGTCTGCGGCGGCGGCGGCGGCGGCGGCGGCGGCGGCAGGGCGCGGGGCGCGGGAAGGACGGGGGTTGCGGCGGCTGCCACCCCGGGTCCCCGCGGCGGAGGGAGGCCGCGCGGGCCTCTGCGGGGCGGGGAGGGCCGGCGCGTTCAGTGTTTAGTCTCAGCTATTCTGATGTCTAGTTTTGTGCCCTTTGCTATGTCCAATCCTATATGAATTTCTGTTTTTATCTGATCGCATGGGACTAGCCCAGTGGTTCTCCAATTGGCTGGACATTCAAATTGCTTGGAAAACTTTTTAAAAACATAGGGGCCTGCAGCCTTCCCCAGACAAGTTAATTCAGAATTTCTGAAGGTGGGGCTGAGGCATTAGTATTTTCTTAAGCTCCCTGTGTGATTATAATGAGTCCAACAATCACTCCCAACTCTAATAAAACGTTCTGACATTTTATAAAACTTGCCGATTGAGAACCTCAGCATGTGTTTCAAATGAGTTCAGAGGAGAGAGTTTCCAGTGTTAGGTGTTGGTGTTTGTTCTATCAGTTGCATTCACAATGTAGGCTGACAAGGGGAAAAAAAAAAACAAAACAACAACAAGAAAAAAAAATTCAAAGGGAAGGTAGACAGGCCGTGCAAAGGAGAGCTCAATCACAGAAGAGCTGTCTCCAGGAGACCAAAGTCATGCTCTTTAACATTCTAAGTGATTGGTTTGTGCAGTGAACCAAATCTGAGCAGTTCCAATGTTTGAAAATGTAATGACTTACATAGAAATACTAATATACCCTTCAAGGTCATGAAACAGTTCCTTGGCCTTAGGAAACGTGTAACTTCTGTGAGCTCATGTAGGTCAATTTGATGGGCCTCTTATAACCTTAAGATTCATCTTGCTCCTTATCTTTCCTCTGCATTAAAATATGTTAATACCAGCTTTGGAATCAAATCAATTCTTTTCTTTTTAAATCTGCCTTTTTAAAAGTTCCTCTGTATTTGCAGAATTACCAAGGAGTTGTTAAAAATTACCGTATTTTCTACCTCTGCATGAAATTAAGCAAAGACCGAAGTACGAAAAGGTCATCGAAACAAGAGACTATAAAAGAAACCTGAGAATAGCGGTACACTGCTAATGATAGCCTAAAATTTAATTTAAAGTCAGTCCTGAAACTGTGTAATGGTTAAGGATTGAGTTTCTATCCTCATCCACATGTTTAAAGAATCTTCTGTATTGGCTATCTCTAACCAAATTAGTGGGAATGGGAGAGGGCGGGGAACAGCTCACTAAGAATCTACTCATCTATAGTCCTTTTATCTTTTCATTTAGAAGGGTAAGCTACTGAATGTCATATATATAATGCGGTACATAAAATGTGATAAATGCTGCACCTAACACACAAAGTCTACAATAGACCATAGATCTACAAAGGACTGTGATCTATGGATCAGAACTAGCAGAGTTAACATCAACCCAGTTCCTAGCAAACGTTGCTAACTTATGGCCATAGCTATCATTTCAGGCCCAATACCCCCTTTATAAAAGCAAATATTGTGTAGACCCCCTTCCCTTCCAAACGAGGCACTCTATCTTCAACTATAATTTTTAAGTAAATTTAAATCAATTTAGAATAATGGAATATATGTTATTGTACATTCATAACTATACTATATTCCTATTCCTACACCCCTCTTAATTATAATAAGTAAGTTAGGATCAGGGAAAGCAATATGAGAAATTATCCCACACGGGAAGTTCAGGAAAAATGAAAGAGCAAAGGCAGAGATGGACTCTCAGCTACTAGCAGGCCAGTTTTCTCTGTAGACGATCACAGACAAAGGGGGAAAAATACTTAACTGGAGTATGTATAACATGCTAAGATAAATTACAATCTGTCAATGTTGACCAAGAGTGAGGAAGTTTGATATTCCTGTGAATGAGCTATTTATAAACGTACTTATAAACCAATTCAGTGTGTTATGACACGAGTTAAGAGTGCCAATGAAGTGCCCTGGAAACATTTCATCCCAGAGCCAGCCACATGTCCAAAGATGCATTCAGTCTGTGGTGGGAAAGAAAAGTGGGCCGGGGGCTCCAGATGAGGGGAGCCGTGTAGCAACGTGGGGCAAGGACGCAGATGCCAAAGCTGGGCCTGTCCGACAGGGAGCTCAGGAGGGACTCAGCTGCTGCTTTGGGAGGTGGCAGGAGGTGGGGGGAGGGGATAGCCCGACCCTGGCTCCTGAAGCACCCCTCCCCTCCCTTCCTACTTGGGTCCCACACAGCGCCCCTCACTGCATCCTGCCTTGGCCTACCTGTGCCCCACATACACCCCGATGCTTCCCTCCCCGTTGCCTGAGCCCGAGCCTCCCTGCCTGCCTTCGACCATCCCCAGTACCCCCATCGTGCCGTGACCTACCTGCACCTGGGGCTCCATCCTGCTTCCCTGCTGGGGACTGGCCTTCTTGGACATGTGCGTCTCCTGGCAAGCTCTGGAGCCCTGAAGTACCTGAAATAACCTTAAGTTCAGGAAAAGAATAAAGCTCAATGATAAAGAAAATCTCTATCATTTTATTCATTGAATCATGTTGTTTATGTTTGCATATAAAGTATGCATATCTGTGTGCATATGCATGGCTATATTTTGGGTTTTTATGTAATAAAATTACATATTAACATTTTATTTCTTTAAAACATTGACGCATTGTGGCAAAACGTTAGCATTTAAAAATCTTTCTTTTCAGAAATCAGATCGTATACAAATGCTTGAAGTTTCTTTTTCACCTTTCCTTTATCCCATTCCCTTCTTTGCATCCAAAGAGGTAACCGTTATCCTGAAGTCAGTGTTGTTTTACTTTCCCAGCTGTTTTTTTTTTTTCGCCAGTCCCGCGGCCTGGGGAGGGTGGGGCTCCGGCGAAAGGACGAGGGGCGGGTTCCCCTCCCGATCTCAGAGAAGCTCCCAAAAGGGCAGCGGCGTGCCCACCTGCCGCCACCTCGGGCGGCCGCGAACCATTCAAATCGCCCGCGCCAAGAGGTACCCGGCGCTCGCGATTGGCTGAGCCGGACCAGCGCCCCTGGGCGGGGCCGGCCCCCTCGCAGCGGCCGCGGGTCCCGCCCCCACGCAGGGGCCGCGGGTCCCGCCCCGCTGGTGCGCATGCGCGCAGTCCCCAGAGGAAAGAGTCTGCGCACACCCCCGCCCGGCCTCCGACTCGCGCCGCGGCTCCCTCCCCTGTCCGCGGAGGCTTGTCGGCTCGGCGAGACAGCAAGAGCTGCGACCGGCAGGGGGCTGTGCGGACACAAGGCGGCTGCGGTGGCGCCGGCCTGTGGAAAATGCCACCAGGCGGCGCTTCGGTTCGTTGCTCGTGTGACGGCCGTTCCCCGCCCCCCCATCCCTGAACCCCCTGCGACCGCCGGGGAAGAACCGGCCCGCGCAGTGAGTACCGCACCGAGACGCTTCGGCGGGAACGAGGCCGACGGCCGGCTGTGCCGGTTGCGCCCCTGAGGTGAGTGCGGTCTGCGGCGGCGGCGGCGGCGGCGGCGGCGGCGGCAGGGCGCGGGGCGCGGGAAGGACGGGGGTTGCGGCGGCTGCCACCCCGGGTCCCCGCGGCGGAGGGAGGCCGCGCGGGCCTCTGCGGGGCGGGGAGGGCCGGCGCCGTCAGTGTTTAGTCTCAGCTATTCTGATGTCTAGTTTTGTGCCCTTTGCTATGTCCAATCCTATATGAATTTCTGTTTTTATCTGATCGCATGGGACTAGCCCAGTGGTTCTCCAATTGGCTGGACATTCAAATTGCTTGGAAAACTTTTTAAAAACATAGGGGCCTGCAGCCTTCCCCAGACAAGTTAATTCAGAATTTCTGAAGGTGGGGCTGAGGCATTAGTATTTTCTTAAGCTCCCTGTGTGATTATAATGAGTCCAACAATCACTCCCAACTCTAATAAAACGTTCTGACATTTTATAAAACTTGCCGATTGAGAACCTCAGCATGTGTTTCAAATGAGTTCAGAGGAGAGAGTTTCCAGTGTTAGGTGTTGGTGTTTGTTCTATCAGTTGCATTCACAATGTAGGCTGACAAGGGGAAAAAAAAAACAAAACAACAACAAGAAAAAAAAATTCAAAGGGAAGGTAGACAGGCCGTGCAAAGGAGAGCTCAATCACAGAAGAGCTGTCTCCAGGAGACCAAAGTCATGCTCTTTAACATTCTAAGTGATTGGTTTGTGCAGTGAACCAAATCTGAGCAGTTCCAATGTTTGAAAATGTAATGACTTACATAGAAATACTAATATACCCTTCAAGGTCATGAAACAGTTCCTTGGCCTTAGGAAACGTGTAACTTCTGTGAGCTCATGTAGGTCAATTTGATGGGCCTCTTATAACCTTAAGATTCATCTTGCTCCTTATCTTTCCTCTGCATTAAAATATGTTAATACCAGCTTTGGAATCAAATCAATTCTTTTCTTTTTAAATCTGCCTTTTTAAAAGTTCCTCTGTATTTGCAGAATTACCAAGGAGTTGTTAAAAATTACCGTATTTTCTACCTCTGCATGAAATTAAGCAAAGACCGAAGTACGAAAAGGTCATCGAAACAAGAGACTATAAAAGAAACCTGAGAATAGCGGTACACTGCTAATGATAGCCTAAAATTTAATTTAAAGTCAGTCCTGAAACTGTGTAATGGTTAAGGATTGAGTTTCTATCCTCATCCACATGTTTAAAGAATCTTCTGTATTGGCTATCTCTAACCAAATTAGTGGGAATGGGAGAGGGCGGGGAACAGCTCACTAAGAATCTACTCATCTATAGTCCTTTTATCTTTTCATTTAGAAGGGTAAGCTACTGAATGTCATATATATAATGCGGTACATAAAATGTGATAAATGCTGCACCTAACACACAAAGTCTACAATAGACCATAGATCTACAAAGGACTGTGATCTATGGATCAGAACTAGCAGAGTTAACATCAACCCAGTTCCTAGCAAACGTTGCTAACTTATGGCCATAGCTATCATTTCAGGCCCAATACCCCCTTTATAAAAGCAAATATTGTGTAGACCCCCTTCCCTTCCAAACGAGGCACTCTATCTTCAACTATAATTTTTAAGTAAATTTAAATCAATTTAGAATAATGGAATATATGTTATTGTACATTCATAACTATACTATATTCCTATTCCTACACCCCTCTTAATTATAATAAGTAAGTTAGGATCAGGGAAAGCAATATGAGAAATTATCCCACACGGGAAGTTCAGGAAAAATGAAAGAGCAAAGGCAGAGATGGACTCTCAGCTACTAGCAGGCCAGTTTTCTCTGTAGACGATCACAGACAAAGGGGGAAAAATACTTAACTGGAGTATGTATAACATGCTAAGATAAATTACAATCTGTCAATGTTGACCAAGAGTGAGGAAGTTTGATATTCCTGTGAATGAGCTATTTATAAACGTACTTATAAACCAATTCAGTGTGTTATGACACGAGTTAAGAGTGCCAATGAAGTGCCCTGGAAACATTTCATCCCAGAGCCAGCCACATGTCCAAAGATGCATTCAGTCTGTGGTGGGAAAGAAAAGTGGGCCGGGGGCTCCAGATGAGGGGAGCCGTGTAGCAACGTGGGGCAAGGACGCAGATGCCAAAGCTGGGCCTGTCCGACAGGGAGCTCAGGAGGGACTCAGCTGCTGCTTTGGGAGGTGGCAGGAGGTGGGGGGAGGGGATAGCCCGACCCTGGCTCCTGAAGCACCCCTCCCCTCCCTTCCTACTTGGGTCCCACACAGCGCCCCTCACTGCATCCTGCCTTGGCCTACCTGTGCCCCACATACACCCCGATGCTTCCCTCCCCGTTGCCTGAGCCCGAGCCTCCCTGCCTGCCTTCGACCATCCCCAGTACCCCCATCGTGCCGTGACCTACCTGCACCTGGGGCTCCATCCTGCTTCCCTGCTGGGGACTGGCCTTCTTGGACATGTGCGTCTCCTGGCAAGCTCTGGAGCCCTGAAGTACCTGAAATAACCTTAAGTTCAGGAAAAGAATAAAGCTCAATGATAAAGAAAATCTCTATCATTTTATTCATTGAATCATGTTGTTTATGTTTGCATATAAAGTATGCATATCTGTGTGCATATGCATGGCTATATTTTGGGTTTTTATGTAATAAAATTACATATTAACATTTTATTTCTTTAAAACATTGACGCATTGTGGCAAAACGTTAGCATTTAAAAATCTTTCTTTTCAGAAATCAGATCGTATACAAATGCTTGAAGTTTCTTTTTCACCTTTCCTTTATCCCATTCCCTTCTTTGCATCCAAAGAGGTAACCGTTATCCTGAAGTCAGTGTTGTTTTACTTTCCCAGCTGTTTTTTTTTTTTCGCCAGTCCCGCGGCCTGGGGAGGGTGGGGCTCCGGCGAAAGGACGAGGGGCGGGTTCCCCTCCCGATCTCAGAGAAGCTCCCAAAAGGGCAGCGGCGTGCCCACCTGCCGCCACCTCGGGCGGCCGCGAACCATTCAAATCGCCCGCGCCAAGAGGTACCCGGCGCTCGCGATTGGCTGAGCCGGACCAGCGCCCCTGGGCGGGGCCGGCCCCCTCGCAGCGGCCGCGGGTCCCGCCCCCACGCAGGGGCCGCGGGTCCCGCCCCGCTGGTGCGCATGCGCGCAGTCCCCAGAGGAAAGAGTCTGCGCACACCCCCGCCCGGCCTCCGACTCGCGCCGCGGCTCCCTCCCCTGTCCGCGGAGGCTTGTCGGCTCGGCGAGACAGCAAGAGCTGCGACCGGCAGGGGGCTGTGCGGACACAAGGCGGCTGCGGTGGCGCCGGCCTGTGGAAAATGCCACCAGGCGGCGCTTCGGTTCGTTGCTCGTGTGACGGCCGTTCCCCGCCCCCCCATCCCTGAACCCCCTGCGACCGCCGGGGAAGAACCGGCCCGCGCAGTGAGTACCGCACCGAGACGCTTCGGCGGGAACGAGGCCGACGGCCGGCTGTGCCGGTTGCGCCCCTGAGGTGAGTGCGGTCTGCGGCGGCGGCGGCGGCGGCGGCGGCGGCGGCAGGGCGCGGGGCGCGGGAAGGACGGGGGTTGCGGCGGCTGCCACCCCGGGTCCCCGCGGCGGAGGGAGGCCGCGCGGGCCTCTGCGGGGCGGGGAGGGCCGGCGCCGTCAGTGTTTAGTCTCAGCTATTCTGATGTCTAGTTTTGTGCCCTTTGCTATGTCCAATCCTATATGAATTTCTGTTTTTATCTGATCGCATGGGACTAGCCCAGTGGTTCTCCAATTGGCTGGACATTCAAATTGCTTGGAAAACTTTTTAAAAACATAGGGGCCTGCAGCCTTCCCCAGACAAGTTAATTCAGAATTTCTGAAGGTGGGGCTGAGGCATTAGTATTTTCTTAAGCTCCCTGTGTGATTATAATGAGTCCAACAATCACTCCCAACTCTAATAAAACGTTCTGACATTTTATAAAACTTGCCGATTGAGAACCTCAGCATGTGTTTCAAATGAGTTCAGAGGAGAGAGTTTCCAGTGTTAGGTGTTGGTGTTTGTTCTATCAGTTGCATTCACAATGTAGGCTGACAAGGGGAAAAAAAAAACAAAACAACAACAAGAAAAAAAAATTCAAAGGGAAGGTAGACAGGCCGTGCAAAGGAGAGCTCAATCACAGAAGAGCTGTCTCCAGGAGACCAAAGTCATGCTCTTTAACATTCTAAGTGATTGGTTTGTGCAGTGAACCAAATCTGAGCAGTTCCAATGTTTGAAAATGTAATGACTTACATAGAAATACTAATATACCCTTCAAGGTCATGAAACAGTTCCTTGGCCTTAGGAAACGTGTAACTTCTGTGAGCTCATGTAGGTCAATTTGATGGGCCTCTTATAACCTTAAGATTCATCTTGCTCCTTATCTTTCCTCTGCATTAAAATATGTTAATACCAGCTTTGGAATCAAATCAATTCTTTTCTTTTTAAATCTGCCTTTTTAAAAGTTCCTCTGTATTTGCAGAATTACCAAGGAGTTGTTAAAAATTACCGTATTTTCTACCTCTGCATGAAATTAAGCAAAGACCGAAGTACGAAAAGGTCATCGAAACAAGAGACTATAAAAGAAACCTGAGAATAGCGGTACACTGCTAATGATAGCCTAAAATTTAATTTAAAGTCAGTCCTGAAACTGTGTAATGGTTAAGGATTGAGTTTCTATCCTCATCCACATGTTTAAAGAATCTTCTGTATTGGCTATCTCTAACCAAATTAGTGGGAATGGGAGAGGGCGGGGAACAGCTCACTAAGAATCTACTCATCTATAGTCCTTTTATCTTTTCATTTAGAAGGGTAAGCTACTGAATGTCATATATATAATGCGGTACATAAAATGTGATAAATGCTGCACCTAACACACAAAGTCTACAATAGACCATAGATCTACAAAGGACTGTGATCTATGGATCAGAACTAGCAGAGTTAACATCAACCCAGTTCCTAGCAAACGTTGCTAACTTATGGCCATAGCTATCATTTCAGGCCCAATACCCCCTTTATAAAAGCAAATATTGTGTAGACCCCCTTCCCTTCCAAACGAGGCACTCTATCTTCAACTATAATTTTTAAGTAAATTTAAATCAATTTAGAATAATGGAATATATGTTATTGTACATTCATAACTATACTATATTCCTATTCCTACACCCCTCTTAATTATAATAAGTAAGTTAGGATCAGGGAAAGCAATATGAGAAATTATCCCACACGGGAAGTTCAGGAAAAATGAAAGAGCAAAGGCAGAGATGGACTCTCAGCTACTAGCAGGCCAGTTTTCTCTGTAGACGATCACAGACAAAGGGGGAAAAATACTTAACTGGAGTATGTATAACATGCTAAGATAAATTACAATCTGTCAATGTTGACCAAGAGTGAGGAAGTTTGATATTCCTGTGAATGAGCTATTTATAAACGTACTTATAAACCAATTCAGTGTGTTATGACACGAGTTAAGAGTGCCAATGAAGTGCCCTGGAAACATTTCATCCCAGAGCCAGCCACATGTCCAAAGATGCATTCAGTCTGTGGTGGGAAAGAAAAGTGGGCCGGGGGCTCCAGATGAGGGGAGCCGTGTAGCAACGTGGGGCAAGGACGCAGATGCCAAAGCTGGGCCTGTCCGACAGGGAGCTCAGGAGGGACTCAGCTGCTGCTTTGGGAGGTGGCAGGAGGTGGGGGGAGGGGATAGCCCGACCCTGGCTCCTGAAGCACCCCTCCCCTCCCTTCCTACTTGGGTCCCACACAGCGCCCCTCACTGCATCCTGCCTTGGCCTACCTGTGCCCCACATACACCCCGATGCTTCCCTCCCCGTTGCCTGAGCCCGAGCCTCCCTGCCTGCCTTCGACCATCCCCAGTACCCCCATCGTGCCGTGACCTACCTGCACCTGGGGCTCCATCCTGCTTCCCTGCTGGGGACTGGCCTTCTTGGACATGTGCGTCTCCTGGCAAGCTCTGGAGCCCTGAAGTACCTGAAATAACCTTAAGTTCAGGAAAAGAATAAAGCTCAATGATAAAGAAAATCTCTATCATTTTATTCATTGAATCATGTTGTTTATGTTTGCATATAAAGTATGCATATCTGTGTGCATATGCATGGCTATATTTTGGGTTTTTATGTAATAAAATTACATATTAACATTTTATTTCTTTAAAACATTGACGCATTGTGGCAAAACGTTAGCATTTAAAAATCTTTCTTTTCAGAAATCAGATCGTATACAAATGCTTGAAGTTTCTTTTTCACCTTTCCTTTATCCCATTCCCTTCTTTGCATCCAAAGAGGTAACCGTTATCCTGAAGTCAGTGTTGTTTTACTTTCCCAGCTGTTTTTTTTTTTTCGCCAGTCCCGCGGCCTGGGGAGGGTGGGGCTCCGGCGAAAGGACGAGGGGCGGGTTCCCCTCCCGATCTCAGAGAAGCTCCCAAAAGGGCAGCGGCGTGCCCACCTGCCGCCACCTCGGGCGGCCGCGAACCATTCAAATCGCCCGCGCCAAGAGGTACCCGGCGCTCGCGATTGGCTGAGCCGGACCAGCGCCCCTGGGCGGGGCCGGCCCCCTCGCAGCGGCCGCGGGTCCCGCCCCCACGCAGGGGCCGCGGGTCCCGCCCCGCTGGTGCGCATGCGCGCAGTCCCCAGAGGAAAGAGTCTGCGCACACCCCCGCCCGGCCTCCGACTCGCGCCGCGGCTCCCTCCCCTGTCCGCGGAGGCTTGTCGGCTCGGCGAGACAGCAAGAGCTGCGACCGGCAGGGGGCTGTGCGGACACAAGGCGGCTGCGGTGGCGCCGGCCTGTGGAAAATGCCACCAGGCGGCGCTTCGGTTCGTTGCTCGTGTGACGGCCGTTCCCCGCCCCCCCATCCCTGAACCCCCTGCGACCGCCGGGGAAGAACCGGCCCGCGCAGTGAGTACCGCACCGAGACGCTTCGGCGGGAACGAGGCCGACGGCCGGCTGTGCCGGTTGCGCCCCTGAGGTGAGTGCGGTCTGCGGCGGCGGCGGCGGCGGCGGCGGCGGCGGCAGGGCGCGGGGCGCGGGAAGGACGGGGGTTGCGGCGGCTGCCACCCCGGGTCCCCGCGGCGGAGGGAGGCCGCGCGGGCCTCTGCGGGGCGGGGAGGGCCGGCGCCGTCAGTGTTTAGTCTCAGCTATTCTGATGTCTAGTTTTGTGCCCTTTGCTATGTCCAATCCTATATGAATTTCTGTTTTTATCTGATCGCATGGGACTAGCCCAGTGGTTCTCCAATTGGCTGGACATTCAAATTGCTTGGAAAACTTTTTAAAAACATAGGGGCCTGCAGCCTTCCCCAGACAAGTTAATTCAGAATTTCTGAAGGTGGGGCTGAGGCATTAGTATTTTCTTAAGCTCCCTGTGTGATTATAATGAGTCCAACAATCACTCCCAACTCTAATAAAACGTTCTGACATTTTATAAAACTTGCCGATTGAGAACCTCAGCATGTGTTTCAAATGAGTTCAGAGGAGAGAGTTTCCAGTGTTAGGTGTTGGTGTTTGTTCTATCAGTTGCATTCACAATGTAGGCTGACAAGGGGAAAAAAAAAACAAAACAACAACAAGAAAAAAAAATTCAAAGGGAAGGTAGACAGGCCGTGCAAAGGAGAGCTCAATCACAGAAGAGCTGTCTCCAGGAGACCAAAGTCATGCTCTTTCACATTCTAAGTGATTGGTTTGTGCAGTGAACCAAATCTGAGCAGTTCCAATGTTTGAAAATGTAATGACTTACATAGAAATACTAATATACCCTTCAAGGTCATGAAACAGTTCCTTGGCCTTAGGAAACGTGTAACTTCTGTGAGCTCATGTAGGTCAATTTGATGGGCCTCTTATAACCTTAAGATTCATCTTGCTCCTTATCTTTCCTCTGCATTAAAATATGTTAATACCAGCTTTGGAATCAAATCAATTCTTTTCTTTTTAAATCTGCCTTTTTAAAAGTTCCTCTGTATTTGCAGAATTACCAAGGAGTTGTTAAAAATTACCGTATTTTCTACCTCTGCATGAAATTAAGCAAAGACCGAAGTACGAAAAGGTCATCGAAACAAGAGACTATAAAAGAAACCTGAGAATAGCGGTACACTGCTAATGATAGCCTAAAATTTAATTTAAAGTCAGTCCTGAAACTGTGTAATGGTTAAGGATTGAGTTTCTATCCTCATCCACATGTTTAAAGAATCTTCTGTATTGGCTATCTCTAACCAAATTAGTGGGAATGGGAGAGGGCGGGGAACAGCTCACTAAGAATCTACTCATCTATAGTCCTTTTATCTTTTCATTTAGAAGGGTAAGCTACTGAATGTCATATATATAATGCGGTACATAAAATGTGATAAATGCTGCACCTAACACACAAAGTCTACAATAGACCATAGATCTACAAAGGACTGTGATCTATGGATCAGAACTAGCAGAGTTAACATCAACCCAGTTCCTAGCAAACGTTGCTAACTTATGGCCATAGCTATCATTTCAGGCCCAATACCCCCTTTATAAAAGCAAATATTGTGTAGACCCCCTTCCCTTCCAAACGAGGCACTCTATCTTCAACTATAATTTTTAAGTAAATTTAAATCAATTTAGAATAATGGAATATATGTTATTGTACATTCATAACTATACTATATTCCTATTCCTACACCCCTCTTAATTATAATAAGTAAGTTAGGATCAGGGAAAGCAATATGAGAAATTATCCCACACGGGAAGTTCAGGAAAAATGAAAGAGCAAAGGCAGAGATGGACTCTCAGCTACTAGCAGGCCAGTTTTCTCTGTAGACGATCACAGACAAAGGGGGAAAAATACTTAACTGGAGTATGTATAACATGCTAAGATAAATTACAATCTGTCAATGTTGACCAAGAGTGAGGAAGTTTGATATTCCTGTGAATGAGCTATTTATAAACGTACTTATAAACCAATTCAGTGTGTTATGACACGAGTTAAGAGTGCCAATGAAGTGCCCTGGAAACATTTCATCCCAGAGCCAGCCACATGTCCAAAGATGCATTCAGTCTGTGGTGGGAAAGAAAAGTGGGCCGGGGGCTCCAGATGAGGGGAGCCGTGTAGCAACGTGGGGCAAGGACGCAGATGCCAAAGCTGGGCCTGTCCGACAGGGAGCTCAGGAGGGACTCAGCTGCTGCTTTGGGAGGTGGCAGGAGGTGGGGGGAGGGGATAGCCCGACCCTGGCTCCTGAAGCACCCCTCCCCTCCCTTCCTACTTGGGTCCCACACAGCGCCCCTCACTGCATCCTGCCTTGGCCTACCTGTGCCCCACATACACCCCGATGCTTCCCTCCCCGTTGCCTGAGCCCGAGCCTCCCTGCCTGCCTTCGACCATCCCCAGTACCCCCATCGTGCCGTGACCTACCTGCACCTGGGGCTCCATCCTGCTTCCCTGCTGGGGACTGGCCTTCTTGGACATGTGCGTCTCCTGGCAAGCTCTGGAGCCCTGAAGTACCTGAAATAACCTTAAGTTCAGGAAAAGAATAAAGCTCAATGATAAAGAAAATCTCTATCATTTTATTCATTGAATCATGTTGTTTATGTTTACATATAAAGTATGCATATCTGTGTGCATATGCATGGCTATATTTTGGGTTTTTATGTAATAAAATTACATATTAACATTTTATTTCTTTAAAACATTGACGCATTGTGGCAAAACGTTAGCATTTAAAAATCTTTCTTTTCAGAAATCAGATCGTATACAAATGCTTGAAGTTTCTTTTTCACCTTTCCTTTATCCCATTCCCTTCTTTGCATCCAAAGAGGTAACCGTTATCCTGAAGTCAGTGTTGTTTTACTTTCCCAGCTGTTTTTTTTTTTCGCCAGTCCCGCGGCCTGGGGAGGGTGGGGCTCCGGCGAAAGGACGAGGGGCGGGTTCCCCTCCCGATCTCAGAGAAGCTCCCAAAAGGGCAGCGGCGTGCCCACCTGCCGCCACCTCGGGCGGCCGCGAACCATTCAAATCGCCCGCGCCAAGAGGTACCCGGCGCTCGCGATTGGCTGAGCCGGACCAGCGCCCCTGGGCGGGGCCGGCCCCCTCGCAGCGGCCGCGGGTCCCGCCCCCACGCAGGGGCCGCGGGTCCCGCCCCGCTGGTGCGCATGCGCGCAGTCCCCAGAGGAAAGAGTCTGCGCACACCCCCGCCCGGCCTCCGACTCGCGCCGCGGCTCCCTCCCCTGTCCGCGGAGGCTTGTCGGCTCGGCGAGACAGCAAGAGCTGCGACCGGCAGGGGGCTGTGCGGACACAAGGCGGCTGCGGTGGCGCCGGCCTGTGGAAAATGCCACCAGGCGGCGCTTCGGTTCGTTGCTCGTGTGACGGCCGTTCCCCGCCCCCCCATCCCTGAACCCCCTGCGACCGCCGGGGAAGAACCGGCCCGCGCAGTGAGTACCGCACCGAGACGCTTCGGCGGGAACGAGGCCGACGGCCGGCTGTGCCGGTTGCGCCCCTGAGGTGAGTGCGGTCTGCGGCGGCGGCGGCGGCGGCGGCGGCGGCGGCAGGGCGCGGGGCGCGGGAAGGACGGGGGTTGCGGCGGCTGCCACCCCGGGTCCCCGCGGCGGAGGGAGGCCGCGCGGGCCTCTGCGGGGCGGGGAGGGCCGGCGCCGTCAGTGTTTAGTCTCAGCTATTCTGATGTCTAGTTTTGTGCCCTTTGCTATGTCCAATCCTATATGAATTTCTGTTTTTATCTGATCGCATGGGACTAGCCCAGTGGTTCTCCAATTGGCTGGACATTCAAATTGCTTGGAAAACTTTTTAAAAACATAGGGGCCTGCAGCCTTCCCCAGACAAGTTAATTCAGAATTTCTGAAGGTGGGGCTGAGGCATTAGTATTTTCTTAAGCTCCCTGTGTGATTATAATGAGTCCAACAATCACTCCCAACTCTAATAAAACGTTCTGACATTTTATAAAACTTGCCGATTGAGAACCTCAGCATGTGTTTCAAATGAGTTCAGAGGAGAGAGTTTCCAGTGTTAGGTGTTGGTGTTTGTTCTATCAGTTGCATTCACAATGTAGGCTGACAAGGGGAAAAAAAAAAACAAAACAACAACAAGAAAAAAAAATTCAAAGGGAAGGTAGACAGGCCGTGCAAAGGAGAGCTCAATCACAGAAGAGCTGTCTCCAGGAGACCAAAGTCATGCTCTTTAACATTCTAAGTGATTGGTTTGTGCAGTGAACCAAATCTGAGCAGTTCCAATGTTTGAAAATGTAATGACTTACATAGAAATACTAATATACCCTTCAAGGTCATGAAACAGTTCCTTGGCCTTAGGAAACGTGTAACTTCTGTGAGCTCATGTAGGTCAATTTGATGGGCCTCTTATAACCTTAAGATTCATCTTGCTCCTTATCTTTCCTCTGCATTAAAATATGTTAATACCAGCTTTGGAATCAAATCAATTCTTTTCTTTTTAAATCTGCCTTTTTAAAAGTTCCTCTGTATTTGCAGAATTACCAAGGAGTTGTTAAAAATTACCGTATTTTCTACCTCTGCATGAAATTAAGCAAAGACCGAAGTACGAAAAGGTCATCGAAACAAGAGACTATAAAAGAAACCTGAGAATAGCGGTACACTGCTAATGATAGCCTAAAATTTAATTTAAAGTCAGTCCTGAAACTGTGTAATGGTTAAGGATTGAGTTTCTATCCTCATCCACATGTTTAAAGAATCTTCTGTATTGGCTATCTCTAACCAAATTAGTGGGAATGGGAGAGGGCGGGGAACAGCTCACTAAGAATCTACTCATCTATAGTCCTTTTATCTTTTCATTTAGAAGGGTAAGCTACTGAATGTCATATATATAATGCGGTACATAAAATGTGATAAATGCTGCACCTAACACACAAAGTCTACAATAGACCATAGATCTACAAAGGACTGTGATCTATGGATCAGAACTAGCAGAGTTAACATCAACCCAGTTCCTAGCAAACGTTGCTAACTTATGGCCATAGCTATCATTTCAGGCCCAATACCCCCTTTATAAAAGCAAATATTGTGTAGACCCCCTTCCCTTCCAAACGAGGCACTCTATCTTCAACTATAATTTTTAAGTAAATTTAAATCAATTTAGAATAATGGAATATATGTTATTGTACATTCATAACTATACTATATTCCTATTCCTACACCCCTCTTAATTATAATAAGTAAGTTAGGATCAGGGAAAGCAATATGAGAAATTATCCCACACGGGAAGTTCAGGAAAAATGAAAGAGCAAAGGCAGAGATGGACTCTCAGCTACTAGCAGGCCAGTTTTCTCTGTAGACGATCACAGACAAAGGGGGAAAAATACTTAACTGGAGTATGTATAACATGCTAAGATAAATTACAATCTGTCAATGTTGACCAAGAGTGAGGAAGTTTGATATTCCTGTGAATGAGCTATTTATAAACGTACTTATAAACCAATTCAGTGTGTTATGACACGAGTTAAGAGTGCCAATGAAGTGCCCTGGAAACATTTCATCCCAGAGCCAGCCACATGTCCAAAGATGCATTCAGTCTGTGGTGGGAAAGAAAAGTGGGCCGGGGGCTCCAGATGAGGGGAGCCGTGTAGCAACGTGGGGCAAGGACGCAGATGCCAAAGCTGGGCCTGTCCGACAGGGAGCTCAGGAGGGACTCAGCTGCTGCTTTGGGAGGTGGCAGGAGGTGGGGGGAGGGGATAGCCCGACCCTGGCTCCTGAAGCACCCCTCCCCTCCCTTCCTACTTGGGTCCCACACAGCGCCCCTCACTGCATCCTGCCTTGGCCTACCTGTGCCCCACATACACCCCGATGCTTCCCTCCCCGTTGCCTGAGCCCGAGCCTCCCTGCCTGCCTTCGACCATCCCCAGTACCCCCATCGTGCCGTGACCTACCTGCACCTGGGGCTCCATCCTGCTTCCCTGCTGGGGACTGGCCTTCTTGGACATGTGCGTCTCCTGGCAAGCTCTGGAGCCCTGAAGTACCTGAAATAACCTTAAGTTCAGGAAAAGAATAAAGCTCAATGATAAAGAAAATCTCTATCATTTTATTCATTGAATCATGTTGTTTATGTTTACATATAAAGTATGCATATCTGTGTGCATATGCATGGCTATATTTTGGGTTTTTATGTAATAAAATTACATATTAACATTTTATTTCTTTAAAACATTGACGCATTGTGGCAAAACGTTAGCATTTAAAAATCTTTCTTTTCAGAAATCAGATCGTATACAAATGCTTGAAGTTTCTTTTTCACCTTTCCTTTATCCCATTCCCTTCTTTGCATCCAAAGAGGTAACCGTTATCCTGAAGTCAGTGTTGTTTTACTTTCCCAGCTGTTTTTTTTTTCGCCAGTCCCGCGGCCTGGGGAGGGTGGGGCTCCGGCGAAAGGACGAGGGGCGGGTTCCCCTCCCGATCTCAGAGAAGCTCCAAAACGGGCAGCGGCGTGCCCACCTGCCGCCACCTCGGGCGGCCGCGAACCATTCAAATCGCCCGCGCCAAGAGGTACCCGGCGCTCGCGATTGGCTGAGCCGGACCAGCGCCCCTGGGCGGGGCCGGCCCCCTCGCAGCGGCCGCGGGTCCCGCCCCCACGCAGGGGCCGCGGGTCCCGCCCCGCTGGTGCGCATGCGCGCAGTCCCCAGAGGAAAGAGTCTGCGCACACCCCCGCCCGGCCTCCGACTCGCGCCGCGGCTCCCTCCCCTGTCCGCGGAGGCTTGTCGGCTCGGCGAGACAGCAAGAGCTGAGGCCGGCAGGGGGCTGTGCGGACCCAAGGCGGCTGCGGTGGCGCCGGCCTGTGGAAAATGCCACCAGGCGGCGCTTCGGTTCGTTGCTCGTGTGACGTCCGTTCCCCGCCCCCCCATCCCTGAACCCCCTGCGACCGCCGGGGAAGAACCGGCCCGCGCAGTGAGTACCGCACCGAGACGCTTCGGCGGGAACGAGGCCGACGGCCGGCTGTGCCGGTTGCGCCCCTGAGGTGAGTGCGGGCGGCGGCGGCGGCGGCAGGGCGCGGGGCGCGGGAAGGACGGGGGTTGCGGCGGCTGCCACCCCGGGTCCCCGCGGCGGAGGGAGGCCGCGCGGGCCTCTGCGGGGCGGGGAGGGACGGCGCCGTCAGTGTTTAGTCTCAGCTATTCTGATGTCTAGTTTTGTGCCCTTTGCTATGTCCAATCCTATATGAATTTCTGTTTTTATCTGATCGCATGGGACTAGCCCAGTGGTTCTCCAATTGGCTGGACATTCAAATTGCTTGGAAAACTTTTTAAAAACATAGGGGCCTGCAGCCTTCCCCAGACAAGTTAATTCAGAATTTCTGAAGGTGGGGCTGAGGCATTAGTATTTTCTTAAGCTCCCTGTGTGATTATAATGAGTCCAACAATCACTCCCAACTCTAATAAAACGTTCTGACATTTTATAAAACTTGCCGATTGAGAACCTCAGCATGTGTTTCAAATGAGTTCAGAGGAGAGAGTTTCCAGTGTTAGGTGTTGGTGTTTGTTCTATCAGTTGCATTCACAATGTAGGCTGACAAGGGGAAAAAAAAAACAAAACAACAACAAGAAAAAAAAATTCAAAGGGAAGGTAGACAGGCCGTGCAAAGGAGAGCTCAATCACAGAAGAGCTGTCTCCAGGAGACCAAAGTCATGCTCTTTAACATTCTAAGTGATTGGTTTGTGCAGTGAACCAAATCTGAGCAGTTCCAATGTTTGAAAATGTAATGACTTGAATAGAAATACTAATATACCCTTCAAGGTCATGAAACAGTTCCTTGGCCTTAGGAAACGTGTAACTTCTGTGAGCTCATGTAGGTCAATTTGATGGGCCTCTTATAACCTTAAGATTCATCTTGCTCCTTATCTTTCCTCTGCATTAAAATATGTTAATACCAGCTTTGGAATCAAATCAATTCTTTTCTTTTTAAATCTGCCTTTTTAAAAGTTCCTCTGTATTTGCAGAATTACCAAGGAGTTGTTAAAAATTACCGTATTTTCTACCTCTGCATGAAATTAAGCAAAGACCGAAGTACGAAAAGGTCATCGAAACAAGAGACTATAAAAGAAACCTGAGAATAGCGGTACACTGCTAATGATAGCCTAAAATTTAATTTAAAGTCAGTCCTGAAACTGTGTAATGGTTAAGGATTGAGTTTCTATCCTCATCCACATGTTTAAAGAATCTTCTGTATTGGCTATCTCTAACCAAATTAGTGGGAATGGGAGAGGGCGGGGAACAGCTCACTAAGAATCTACTCATCTATAGTCCTTTTATCTTTTCATTTAGAAGGGTAAGCTACTGAATGTCATATATATAATGCGGTACATAAAATGTGATAAATGCTGCACCTAACACACAAAGTCTACAATAGACCATAGATCTACAAAGGACTGTGATCTATGGATCAGAACTAGCAGAGTTAACATCAACCCAGTTCCTAGCAAACGTTGCTAACTTATGGCCATAGCTATCATTTCAGGCCCAATACCCCCTTTATAAAAGCAAATATTGTGTAGACCCCCTTCCCTTCCAAACGAGGCACTCTATCTTCAACTATAATTTTTAAGTACATTTAAATCAATTTAGAATAATGGAATATATGTTATTGTACATTCATAACTATACTATATTCCTATTCCTACACCCCTCTTAATTATAATAAGTAAGTTAGGATCAGGGAAAGCAATATGAGAAATTATCCCACACGGGAAGTTCAGGAAAAATGAAAGAGCAAAGGCAGAGATGGACTCTCAGCTACTAGCAGGCCAGTTTTCTCTGTAGACGATCACAGACAAAGGGGGAAAAATACTTAACTGGAGTATGTATAACATGCTAAGATAAATTACAATCTGTCAATGTTGACCAAGAGTGAGGAAGTTTGATATTCCTGTGAATGAGCTATTTATAAACGTACTTATAAACCAATTCAGTGTGTTATGACACGAGTTAAGAGTGCCAATGAAGTGCCCTGGAAACATTTCATCCCAGAGCCAGCCACATGTCCAAAGATGCATTCAGTCTGTGGTGGGAAAGAAAAGTGGGCCGGGGGCTCCAGATGAGGGGAGCCGTGTAGCAACGTGGGGCAAGGACGCAGATGCCAAAGCTGGGCCTGTCCGACAGGGAGCTCAGGAGGGACTCAGCTGCTGCTTTGGGAGGTGGCAGGAGGTGGGGGGAGGGGATAGCCCGACCCTGGCTCCTGAAGCACCCCTCCCCTCCCTTCCTACTTGGGTCCCACACAGCGCCCCTCACTGCATCCTGCCTTGGCCTACCTGTGCCCCACATACACCCCGATGCTTCCCTCCCCGTTGCCTGAGCCCGAGCCTCCCTGCCTGCCTTCGACCATCCCCAGTACCCCCATCGTGCCGTGACCTACCTGCACCTGGGGCTCCATCCTGCTTCCCTGCTGGGGACTGGCCTTCTTGGACATGTGCGTCTCCTGGCAAGCTCTGGAGCCCTGAAGTACCTGAAATAACCTTAAGTTCAGGAAAAGAATAAAGCTCAATGATAAAGAAAATCTCTATCATTTTATTCATTGAATCATGTTGTTTATGTTTACATATAAAGTATGCATATCTGTGTGCATATGCATGGCTATATTTTGGGTTTTTATGTAATAAAATTACATATTAACATTTTATTTCTTTAAAACATTGACGCATTGTGGCAAAACGTTAGCATTTAAAAATCTTTCTTTTCAGAAATCAGATCGTATACAAATGCTTGAAGTTTCTTTTTCACCTTTCCTTTATCCCATTCCCTTCTTTGCATCCAAAGAGGTAACCGTTATCCTGAAGTCAGTGTTGTTTTACTTTCCCAGCTGTTTTTTTTTTCGCCAGTCCCGCGGCCTGGGGAGGGTGGGGCTCCGGCGAAAGGACGAGGGGCGGGTTCCCCTCCCGATCTCAGAGAAGCTCCAAAACGGGCAGCGGCGTGCCCACCTGCCGCCACCTCGGGCGGCCGCGAACCATTCAAATCGCCCGCGCCAAGAGGTACCCGGCGCTCGCGATTGGCTGAGCCGGACCAGCGCCCCTGGGCGGGGCCGGCCCCCTCGCAGCGGCCGCGGGTCCCGCCCCCACGCAGGGGCCGCGGGTCCCGCCCCGCTGGTGCGCATGCGCGCAGTCCCCAGAGGAAAGAGTCTGCGCACACCCCCGCCCGGCCTCCGACTCGCGCCGCGGCTCCCTCCCCTGTCCGCGGAGGCTTGTCGGCTCGGCGAGACAGCAAGAGCTGAGGCCGGCAGGGGGCTGTGCGGACCCAAGGCGGCTGCGGTGGCGCCGGCCTGTGGAAAATGCCACCAGGCGGCGCTTCGGTTCGTTGCTCGTGTGACGTCCGTTCCCCGCCCCCCCATCCCTGAACCCCCTGCGACCGCCGGGGAAGAACCGGCCCGCGCAGTGAGTACCGCACCGAGACGCTTCGGCGGGAACGAGGCCGACGGCCGGCTGTGCCGGTTGCGCCCCTGAGGTGAGTGCGGGCGGCGGCGGCGGCGGCAGGGCGCGGGGCGCGGGAAGGACGGGGGTTGCGGCGGCTGCCACCCCGGGTCCCCGCGGCGGAGGGAGGCCGCGCGGGCCTCTGCGGGGCGGGGAGGGCCGGCGCGTTCAGTGTTTAGTCTCAGCTATTCTGATGTCTAGTTTTGTGCCCTTTGCTATGTCCAATCCTATATGAATTTCTGTTTTTATCTGATCGCATGGGACTAGCCCAGTGGTTCTCCAATTGGCTGGACATTCAAATTGCTTGGAAAACTTTTTAAAAACATAGGGGCCTGCAGCCTTCCCCAGACAAGTTAATTCAGAATTTCTGAAGGTGGGGCTGAGGCATTAGTATTTTCTTAAGCTCCCTGTGTGATTATAATGAGTCCAACAATCACTCCCAACTCTAATAAAACGTTCTGACATTTTATAAAACTTGCCGATTGAGAACCTCAGCATGTGTTTCAAATGAGTTCAGAGGAGAGAGTTTCCAGTGTTAGGTGTTGGTGTTTGTTCTATCAGTTGCATTCACAATGTAGGCTGACAAGGGGAAAAAAAAAAACAAAACAACAACAAGAAAAAAAAATTCAAAGGGAAGGTAGACAGGCCGTGCAAAGGAGAGCTCAATCACAGAAGAGCTGTCTCCAGGAGACCAAAGTCATGCTCTTTAACATTCTAAGTGATTGGTTTGTGCAGTGAACCAAATCTGAGCAGTTCCAATGTTTGAAAATGTAATGACTTACATAGAAATACTAATATACCCTTCAAGGTCATGAAACAGTTCCTTGGCCTTAGGAAACGTGTAACTTCTGTGAGCTCATGTAGGTCAATTTGATGGGCCTCTTATAACCTTAAGATTCATCTTGCTCCTTATCTTTCCTCTGCATTAAAATATGTTAATACCAGCTTTGGAATCAAATCAATTCTTTTCTTTTTAAATCTGCCTTTTTAAAAGTTCCTCTGTATTTGCAGAATTACCAAGGAGTTGTTAAAAATTACCGTATTTTCTACCTCTGCATGAAATTAAGCAAAGACCGAAGTACGAAAAGGTCATCGAAACAAGAGACTATAAAAGAAACCTGAGAATAGCGGTACACTGCTAATGATAGCCTAAAATTTAATTTAAAGTCAGTCCTGAAACTGTGTAATGGTTAAGGATTGAGTTTCTATCCTCATCCACATGTTTAAAGAATCTTCTGTATTGGCTATCTCTAACCAAATTAGTGGGAATGGGAGAGGGCGGGGAACAGCTCACTAAGAATCTACTCATCTATAGTCCTTTTATCTTTTCATTTAGAAGGGTAAGCTACTGAATGTCATATATATAATGCGGTACATAAAATGTGATAAATGCTGCACCTAACACACAAAGTCTACAATAGACCATAGATCTACAAAGGACTGTGATCTATGGATCAGAACTAGCAGAGTTAACATCAACCCAGTTCCTAGCAAACGTTGCTAACTTATGGCCATAGCTATCATTTCAGGCCCAATACCCCCTTTATAAAAGCAAATATTGTGTAGACCCCCTTCCCTTCCAAACGAGGCACTCTATCTTCAACTATAATTTTTAAGTAAATTTAAATCAATTTAGAATAATGGAATATATGTTATTGTACATTCATAACTATACTATATTCCTATTCCTACACCCCTCTTAATTATAATAAGTAAGTTAGGATCAGGGAAAGCAATATGAGAAATTATCCCACACGGGAAGTTCAGGAAAAATGAAAGAGCAAAGGCAGAGATGGACTCTCAGCTACTAGCAGGCCAGTTTTCTCTGTAGACGATCACAGACAAAGGGGGAAAAATACTTAACTGGAGTATGTATAACATGCTAAGATAAATTACAATCTGTCAATGTTGACCAAGAGTGAGGAAGTTTGATATTCCTGTGAATGAGCTATTTATAAACGTACTTATAAACCAATTCAGTGTGTTATGACACGAGTTAAGAGTGCCAATGAAGTGCCCTGGAAACATTTCATCCCAGAGCCAGCCACATGTCCAAAGATGCATTCAGTCTGTGGTGGGAAAGAAAAGTGGGCCGGGGGCTCCAGATGAGGGGAGCCGTGTAGCAACGTGGGGCAAGGACGCAGATGCCAAAGCTGGGCCTGTCCGACAGGGAGCTCAGGAGGGACTCAGCTGCTGCTTTGGGAGGTGGCAGGAGGTGGGGGGAGGGGATAGCCCGACCCTGGCTCCTGAAGCACCCCTCCCCTCCCTTCCTACTTGGGTCCCACACAGCGCCCCTCACTGCATCCTGCCTTGGCCTACCTGTGCCCCACATACACCCCGATGCTTCCCTCCCCGTTGCCTGAGCCCGAGCCTCCCTGCCTGCCTTCGACCATCCCCAGTACCCCCATCGTGCCGTGACCTACCTGCACCTGGGGCTCCATCCTGCTTCCCTGCTGGGGACTGGCCTTCTTGGACATGTGCGTCTCCTGGCAAGCTCTGGAGCCCTGAAGTACCTGAAATAACCTTAAGTTCAGGAAAAGAATAAAGCTCAATGATAAAGAAAATCTCTATCATTTTATTCATTGAATCATGTTGTTTATGTTTGCATATAAAGTATGCATATCTGTGTGCATATGCATGGCTATATTTTGGGTTTTTATGTAATAAAATTACATATTAACATTTTATTTCTTTAAAACATTGACGCATTGTGGCAAAACGTTAGCATTTAAAAATCTTTCTTTTCAGAAATCAGATCGTATACAAATGCTTGAAGTTTCTTTTTCACCTTTCCTTTATCCCATTCCCTTCTTTGCATCCAAAGAGGTAACCGTTATCCTGAAGTCAGTGTTGTTTTACTTTCCCAGCTGTTTTTTTTTTTTCGCCAGTCCCGCGGCCTGGGGAGGGTGGGGCTCCGGCGAAAGGACGAGGGGCGGGTTCCCCTCCCGATCTCAGAGAAGCTCCCAAAAGGGCAGCGGCGTGCCCACCTGCCGCCACCTCGGGCGGCCGCGAACCATTCAAATCGCCCGCGCCAAGAGGTACCCGGCGCTCGCGATTGGCTGAGCCGGACCAGCGCCCCTGGGCGGGGCCGGCCCCCTCGCAGCGGCCGCGGGTCCCGCCCCCACGCAGGGGCCGCGGGTCCCGCCCCGCTGGTGCGCATGCGCGCAGTCCCCAGAGGAAAGAGTCTGCGCACACCCCCGCCCGGCCTCCGACTCGCGCCGCGGCTCCCTCCCCTGTCCGCGGAGGCTTGTCGGCTCGGCGAGACAGCAAGAGCTGCGACCGGCAGGGGGCTGTGCGGACACAAGGCGGCTGCGGTGGCGCCGGCCTGTGGAAAATGCCACCAGGCGGCGCTTCGGTTCGTTGCTCGTGTGACGGCCGTTCCCCGCCCCCCCATCCCTGAACCCCCTGCGACCGCCGGGGAAGAACCGGCCCGCGCAGTGAGTACCGCACCGAGACGCTTCGGCGGGAACGAGGCCGACGGCCGGCTGTGCCGGTTGCGCCCCTGAGGTGAGTGCGGTCTGCGGCGGCGGCGGCGGCGGCGGCGGCGGCGGCAGGGCGCGGGGCGCGGGAAGGACGGGGGTTGCGGCGGCTGCCACCCCGGGTCCCCGCGGCGGAGGGAGGCCGCGCGGGCCTCTGCGGGGCGGGGAGGGCCGGCGCCGTCAGTGTTTAGTCTCAGCTATTCTGATGTCTAGTTTTGTGCCCTTTGCTATGTCCAATCCTATATGAATTTCTGTTTTTATCTGATCGCATGGGACTAGCCCAGTGGTTCTCCAATTGGCTGGACATTCAAATTGCTTGGAAAACTTTTTAAAAACATAGGGGCCTGCAGCCTTCCCCAGACAAGTTAATTCAGAATTTCTGAAGGTGGGGCTGAGGCATTAGTATTTTCTTAAGCTCCCTGTGTGATTATAATGAGTCCAACAATCACTCCCAACTCTAATAAAACGTTCTGACATTTTATAAAACTTGCCGATTGAGAACCTCAGCATGTGTTTCAAATGAGTTCAGAGGAGAGAGTTTCCAGTGTTAGGTGTTGGTGTTTGTTCTATCAGTTGCATTCACAATGTAGGCTGACAAGGGGAAAAAAAAAACAAAACAACAACAAGAAAAAAAAATTCAAAGGGAAGGTAGACAGGCCGTGCAAAGGAGAGCTCAATCACAGAAGAGCTGTCTCCAGGAGACCAAAGTCATGCTCTTTAACATTCTAAGTGATTGGTTTGTGCAGTGAACCAAATCTGAGCAGTTCCAATGTTTGAAAATGTAATGACTTACATAGAAATACTAATATACCCTTCAAGGTCATGAAACAGTTCCTTGGCCTTAGGAAACGTGTAACTTCTGTGAGCTCATGTAGGTCAATTTGATGGGCCTCTTATAACCTTAAGATTCATCTTGCTCCTTATCTTTCCTCTGCATTAAAATATGTTAATACCAGCTTTGGAATCAAATCAATTCTTTTCTTTTTAAATCTGCCTTTTTAAAAGTTCCTCTGTATTTGCAGAATTACCAAGGAGTTGTTAAAAATTACCGTATTTTCTACCTCTGCATGAAATTAAGCAAAGACCGAAGTACGAAAAGGTCATCGAAACAAGAGACTATAAAAGAAACCTGAGAATAGCGGTACACTGCTAATGATAGCCTAAAATTTAATTTAAAGTCAGTCCTGAAACTGTGTAATGGTTAAGGATTGAGTTTCTATCCTCATCCACATGTTTAAAGAATCTTCTGTATTGGCTATCTCTAACCAAATTAGTGGGAATGGGAGAGGGCGGGGAACAGCTCACTAAGAATCTACTCATCTATAGTCCTTTTATCTTTTCATTTAGAAGGGTAAGCTACTGAATGTCATATATATAATGCGGTACATAAAATGTGATAAATGCTGCACCTAACACACAAAGTCTACAATAGACCATAGATCTACAAAGGACTGTGATCTATGGATCAGAACTAGCAGAGTTAACATCAACCCAGTTCCTAGCAAACGTTGCTAACTTATGGCCATAGCTATCATTTCAGGCCCAATACCCCCTTTATAAAAGCAAATATTGTGTAGACCCCCTTCCCTTCCAAACGAGGCACTCTATCTTCAACTATAATTTTTAAGTAAATTTAAATCAATTTAGAATAATGGAATATATGTTATTGTACATTCATAACTATACTATATTCCTATTCCTACACCCCTCTTAATTATAATAAGTAAGTTAGGATCAGGGAAAGCAATATGAGAAATTATCCCACACGGGAAGTTCAGGAAAAATGAAAGAGCAAAGGCAGAGATGGACTCTCAGCTACTAGCAGGCCAGTTTTCTCTGTAGACGATCACAGACAAAGGGGGAAAAATACTTAACTGGAGTATGTATAACATGCTAAGATAAATTACAATCTGTCAATGTTGACCAAGAGTGAGGAAGTTTGATATTCCTGTGAATGAGCTATTTATAAACGTACTTATAAACCAATTCAGTGTGTTATGACACGAGTTAAGAGTGCCAATGAAGTGCCCTGGAAACATTTCATCCCAGAGCCAGCCACATGTCCAAAGATGCATTCAGTCTGTGGTGGGAAAGAAAAGTGGGCCGGGGGCTCCAGATGAGGGGAGCCGTGTAGCAACGTGGGGCAAGGACGCAGATGCCAAAGCTGGGCCTGTCCGACAGGGAGCTCAGGAGGGACTCAGCTGCTGCTTTGGGAGGTGGCAGGAGGTGGGGGGAGGGGATAGCCCGACCCTGGCTCCTGAAGCACCCCTCCCCTCCCTTCCTACTTGGGTCCCACACAGCGCCCCTCACTGCATCCTGCCTTGGCCTACCTGTGCCCCACATACACCCCGATGCTTCCCTCCCCGTTGCCTGAGCCCGAGCCTCCCTGCCTGCCTTCGACCATCCCCAGTACCCCCATCGTGCCGTGACCTACCTGCACCTGGGGCTCCATCCTGCTTCCCTGCTGGGGACTGGCCTTCTTGGACATGTGCGTCTCCTGGCAAGCTCTGGAGCCCTGAAGTACCTGAAATAACCTTAAGTTCAGGAAAAGAATAAAGCTCAATGATAAAGAAAATCTCTATCATTTTATTCATTGAATCATGTTGTTTATGTTTGCATATAAAGTATGCATATCTGTGTGCATATGCATGGCTATATTTTGGGTTTTTATGTAATAAAATTACATATTAACATTTTATTTCTTTAAAACATTGACGCATTGTGGCAAAACGTTAGCATTTAAAAATCTTTCTTTTCAGAAATCAGATCGTATACAAATGCTTGAAGTTTCTTTTTCACCTTTCCTTTATCCCATTCCCTTCTTTGCATCCAAAGAGGTAACCGTTATCCTGAAGTCAGTGTTGTTTTACTTTCCCAGCTGTTTTTTTTTTTTCGCCAGTCCCGCGGCCTGGGGAGGGTGGGGCTCCGGCGAAAGGACGAGGGGCGGGTTCCCCTCCCGATCTCAGAGAAGCTCCCAAAAGGGCAGCGGCGTGCCCACCTGCCGCCACCTCGGGCGGCCGCGAACCATTCAAATCGCCCGCGCCAAGAGGTACCCGGCGCTCGCGATTGGCTGAGCCGGACCAGCGCCCCTGGGCGGGGCCGGCCCCCTCGCAGCGGCCGCGGGTCCCGCCCCCACGCAGGGGCCGCGGGTCCCGCCCCGCTGGTGCGCATGCGCGCAGTCCCCAGAGGAAAGAGTCTGCGCACACCCCCGCCCGGCCTCCGACTCGCGCCGCGGCTCCCTCCCCTGTCCGCGGAGGCTTGTCGGCTCGGCGAGACAGCAAGAGCTGCGACCGGCAGGGGGCTGTGCGGACACAAGGCGGCTGCGGTGGCGCCGGCCTGTGGAAAATGCCACCAGGCGGCGCTTCGGTTCGTTGCTCGTGTGACGGCCGTTCCCCGCCCCCCCATCCCTGAACCCCCTGCGACCGCCGGGGAAGAACCGGCCCGCGCAGTGAGTACCGCACCGAGACGCTTCGGCGGGAACGAGGCCGACGGCCGGCTGTGCCGGTTGCGCCCCTGAGGTGAGTGCGGTCTGCGGCGGCGGCGGCGGCGGCGGCGGCGGCGGCAGGGCGCGGGGCGCGGGAAGGACGGGGGTTGCGGCGGCTGCCACCCCGGGTCCCCGCGGCGGAGGGAGGCCGCGCGGGCCTCTGCGGGGCGGGGAGGGCCGGCGCCGTCAGTGTTTAGTCTCAGCTATTCTGATGTCTAGTTTTGTGCCCTTTGCTATGTCCAATCCTATATGAATTTCTGTTTTTATCTGATCGCATGGGACTAGCCCAGTGGTTCTCCAATTGGCTGGACATTCAAATTGCTTGGAAAACTTTTTAAAAACATAGGGGCCTGCAGCCTTCCCCAGACAAGTTAATTCAGAATTTCTGAAGGTGGGGCTGAGGCATTAGTATTTTCTTAAGCTCCCTGTGTGATTATAATGAGTCCAACAATCACTCCCAACTCTAATAAAACGTTCTGACATTTTATAAAACTTGCCGATTGAGAACCTCAGCATGTGTTTCAAATGAGTTCAGAGGAGAGAGTTTCCAGTGTTAGGTGTTGGTGTTTGTTCTATCAGTTGCATTCACAATGTAGGCTGACAAGGGGAAAAAAAAAACAAAACAACAACAAGAAAAAAAAATTCAAAGGGAAGGTAGACAGGCCGTGCAAAGGAGAGCTCAATCACAGAAGAGCTGTCTCCAGGAGACCAAAGTCATGCTCTTTAACATTCTAAGTGATTGGTTTGTGCAGTGAACCAAATCTGAGCAGTTCCAATGTTTGAAAATGTAATGACTTACATAGAAATACTAATATACCCTTCAAGGTCATGAAACAGTTCCTTGGCCTTAGGAAACGTGTAACTTCTGTGAGCTCATGTAGGTCAATTTGATGGGCCTCTTATAACCTTAAGATTCATCTTGCTCCTTATCTTTCCTCTGCATTAAAATATGTTAATACCAGCTTTGGAATCAAATCAATTCTTTTCTTTTTAAATCTGCCTTTTTAAAAGTTCCTCTGTATTTGCAGAATTACCAAGGAGTTGTTAAAAATTACCGTATTTTCTACCTCTGCATGAAATTAAGCAAAGACCGAAGTACGAAAAGGTCATCGAAACAAGAGACTATAAAAGAAACCTGAGAATAGCGGTACACTGCTAATGATAGCCTAAAATTTAATTTAAAGTCAGTCCTGAAACTGTGTAATGGTTAAGGATTGAGTTTCTATCCTCATCCACATGTTTAAAGAATCTTCTGTATTGGCTATCTCTAACCAAATTAGTGGGAATGGGAGAGGGCGGGGAACAGCTCACTAAGAATCTACTCATCTATAGTCCTTTTATCTTTTCATTTAGAAGGGTAAGCTACTGAATGTCATATATATAATGCGGTACATAAAATGTGATAAATGCTGCACCTAACACACAAAGTCTACAATAGACCATAGATCTACAAAGGACTGTGATCTATGGATCAGAACTAGCAGAGTTAACATCAACCCAGTTCCTAGCAAACGTTGCTAACTTATGGCCATAGCTATCATTTCAGGCCCAATACCCCCTTTATAAAAGCAAATATTGTGTAGACCCCCTTCCCTTCCAAACGAGGCACTCTATCTTCAACTATAATTTTTAAGTAAATTTAAATCAATTTAGAATAATGGAATATATGTTATTGTACATTCATAACTATACTATATTCCTATTCCTACACCCCTCTTAATTATAATAAGTAAGTTAGGATCAGGGAAAGCAATATGAGAAATTATCCCACACGGGAAGTTCAGGAAAAATGAAAGAGCAAAGGCAGAGATGGACTCTCAGCTACTAGCAGGCCAGTTTTCTCTGTAGACGATCACAGACAAAGGGGGAAAAATACTTAACTGGAGTATGTATAACATGCTAAGATAAATTACAATCTGTCAATGTTGACCAAGAGTGAGGAAGTTTGATATTCCTGTGAATGAGCTATTTATAAACGTACTTATAAACCAATTCAGTGTGTTATGACACGAGTTAAGAGTGCCAATGAAGTGCCCTGGAAACATTTCATCCCAGAGCCAGCCACATGTCCAAAGATGCATTCAGTCTGTGGTGGGAAAGAAAAGTGGGCCGGGGGCTCCAGATGAGGGGAGCCGTGTAGCAACGTGGGGCAAGGACGCAGATGCCAAAGCTGGGCCTGTCCGACAGGGAGCTCAGGAGGGACTCAGCTGCTGCTTTGGGAGGTGGCAGGAGGTGGGGGGAGGGGATAGCCCGACCCTGGCTCCTGAAGCACCCCTCCCCTCCCTTCCTACTTGGGTCCCACACAGCGCCCCTCACTGCATCCTGCCTTGGCCTACCTGTGCCCCACATACACCCCGATGCTTCCCTCCCCGTTGCCTGAGCCCGAGCCTCCCTGCCTGCCTTCGACCATCCCCAGTACCCCCATCGTGCCGTGACCTACCTGCACCTGGGGCTCCATCCTGCTTCCCTGCTGGGGACTGGCCTTCTTGGACATGTGCGTCTCCTGGCAAGCTCTGGAGCCCTGAAGTACCTGAAATAACCTTAAGTTCAGGAAAAGAATAAAGCTCAATGATAAAGAAAATCTCTATCATTTTATTCATTGAATCATGTTGTTTATGTTTGCATATAAAGTATGCATATCTGTGTGCATATGCATGGCTATATTTTGGGTTTTTATGTAATAAAATTACATATTAACATTTTATTTCTTTAAAACATTGACGCATTGTGGCAAAACGTTAGCATTTAAAAATCTTTCTTTTCAGAAATCAGATCGTATACAAATGCTTGAAGTTTCTTTTTCACCTTTCCTTTATCCCATTCCCTTCTTTGCATCCAAAGAGGTAACCGTTATCCTGAAGTCAGTGTTGTTTTACTTTCCCAGCTGTTTTTTTTTTTTCGCCAGTCCCGCGGCCTGGGGAGGGTGGGGCTCCGGCGAAAGGACGAGGGGCGGGTTCCCCTCCCGATCTCAGAGAAGCTCCCAAAAGGGCAGCGGCGTGCCCACCTGCCGCCACCTCGGGCGGCCGCGAACCATTCAAATCGCCCGCGCCAAGAGGTACCCGGCGCTCGCGATTGGCTGAGCCGGACCAGCGCCCCTGGGCGGGGCCGGCCCCCTCGCAGCGGCCGCGGGTCCCGCCCCCACGCAGGGGCCGCGGGTCCCGCCCCGCTGGTGCGCATGCGCGCAGTCCCCAGAGGAAAGAGTCTGCGCACACCCCCGCCCGGCCTCCGACTCGCGCCGCGGCTCCCTCCCCTGTCCGCGGAGGCTTGTCGGCTCGGCGAGACAGCAAGAGCTGCGACCGGCAGGGGGCTGTGCGGACACAAGGCGGCTGCGGTGGCGCCGGCCTGTGGAAAATGCCACCAGGCGGCGCTTCGGTTCGTTGCTCGTGTGACGGCCGTTCCCCGCCCCCCCATCCCTGAACCCCCTGCGACCGCCGGGGAAGAACCGGCCCGCGCAGTGAGTACCGCACCGAGACGCTTCGGCGGGAACGAGGCCGACGGCCGGCTGTGCCGGTTGCGCCCCTGAGGTGAGTGCGGTCTGCGGCGGCGGCGGCGGCGGCGGCGGCGGCGGCAGGGCGCGGGGCGCGGGAAGGACGGGGGTTGCGGCGGCTGCCACCCCGGGTCCCCGCGGCGGAGGGAGGCCGCGCGGGCCTCTGCGGGGCGGGGAGGGCCGGCGCCGTCAGTGTTTAGTCTCAGCTATTCTGATGTCTAGTTTTGTGCCCTTTGCTATGTCCAATCCTATATGAATTTCTGTTTTTATCTGATCGCATGGGACTAGCCCAGTGGTTCTCCAATTGGCTGGACATTCAAATTGCTTGGAAAACTTTTTAAAAACATAGGGGCCTGCAGCCTTCCCCAGACAAGTTAATTCAGAATTTCTGAAGGTGGGGCTGAGGCATTAGTATTTTCTTAAGCTCCCTGTGTGATTATAATGAGTCCAACAATCACTCCCAACTCTAATAAAACGTTCTGACATTTTATAAAACTTGCCGATTGAGAACCTCAGCATGTGTTTCAAATGAGTTCAGAGGAGAGAGTTTCCAGTGTTAGGTGTTGGTGTTTGTTCTATCAGTTGCATTCACAATGTAGGCTGACAAGGGGAAAAAAAAAACAAAACAACAACAAGAAAAAAAAATTCAAAGGGAAGGTAGACAGGCCGTGCAAAGGAGAGCTCAATCACAGAAGAGCTGTCTCCAGGAGACCAAAGTCATGCTCTTTAACATTCTAAGTGATTGGTTTGTGCAGTGAACCAAATCTGAGCAGTTCCAATGTTTGAAAATGTAATGACTTACATAGAAATACTAATATACCCTTCAAGGTCATGAAACAGTTCCTTGGCCTTAGGAAACGTGTAACTTCTGTGAGCTCATGTAGGTCAATTTGATGGGCCTCTTATAACCTTAAGATTCATCTTGCTCCTTATCTTTCCTCTGCATTAAAATATGTTAATACCAGCTTTGGAATCAAATCAATTCTTTTCTTTTTAAATCTGCCTTTTTAAAAGTTCCTCTGTATTTGCAGAATTACCAAGGAGTTGTTAAAAATTACCGTATTTTCTACCTCTGCATGAAATTAAGCAAAGACCGAAGTACGAAAAGGTCATCGAAACAAGAGACTATAAAAGAAACCTGAGAATAGCGGTACACTGCTAATGATAGCCTAAAATTTAATTTAAAGTCAGTCCTGAAACTGTGTAATGGTTAAGGATTGAGTTTCTATCCTCATCCACATGTTTAAAGAATCTTCTGTATTGGCTATCTCTAACCAAATTAGTGGGAATGGGAGAGGGCGGGGAACAGCTCACTAAGAATCTACTCATCTATAGTCCTTTTATCTTTTCATTTAGAAGGGTAAGCTACTGAATGTCATATATATAATGCGGTACATAAAATGTGATAAATGCTGCACCTAACACACAAAGTCTACAATAGACCATAGATCTACAAAGGACTGTGATCTATGGATCAGAACTAGCAGAGTTAACATCAACCCAGTTCCTAGCAAACGTTGCTAACTTATGGCCATAGCTATCATTTCAGGCCCAATACCCCCTTTATAAAAGCAAATATTGTGTAGACCCCCTTCCCTTCCAAACGAGGCACTCTATCTTCAACTATAATTTTTAAGTAAATTTAAATCAATTTAGAATAATGGAATATATGTTATTGTACATTCATAACTATACTATATTCCTATTCCTACACCCCTCTTAATTATAATAAGTAAGTTAGGATCAGGGAAAGCAATATGAGAAATTATCCCACACGGGAAGTTCAGGAAAAATGAAAGAGCAAAGGCAGAGATGGACTCTCAGCTACTAGCAGGCCAGTTTTCTCTGTAGACGATCACAGACAAAGGGGGAAAAATACTTAACTGGAGTATGTATAACATGCTAAGATAAATTACAATCTGTCAATGTTGACCAAGAGTGAGGAAGTTTGATATTCCTGTGAATGAGCTATTTATAAACGTACTTATAAACCAATTCAGTGTGTTATGACACGAGTTAAGAGTGCCAATGAAGTGCCCTGGAAACATTTCATCCCAGAGCCAGCCACATGTCCAAAGATGCATTCAGTCTGTGGTGGGAAAGAAAAGTGGGCCGGGGGCTCCAGATGAGGGGAGCCGTGTAGCAACGTGGGGCAAGGACGCAGATGCCAAAGCTGGGCCTGTCCGACAGGGAGCTCAGGAGGGACTCAGCTGCTGCTTTGGGAGGTGGCAGGAGGTGGGGGGAGGGGATAGCCCGACCCTGGCTCCTGAAGCACCCCTCCCCTCCCTTCCTACTTGGGTCCCACACAGCGCCCCTCACTGCATCCTGCCTTGGCCTACCTGTGCCCCACATACACCCCGATGCTTCCCTCCCCGTTGCCTGAGCCCGAGCCTCCCTGCCTGCCTTCGACCATCCCCAGTACCCCCATCGTGCCGTGACCTACCTGCACCTGGGGCTCCATCCTGCTTCCCTGCTGGGGACTGGCCTTCTTGGACATGTGCGTCTCCTGGCAAGCTCTGGAGCCCTGAAGTACCTGAAATAACCTTAAGTTCAGGAAAAGAATAAAGCTCAATGATAAAGAAAATCTCTATCATTTTATTCATTGAATCATGTTGTTTATGTTTACATATAAAGTATGCATATCTGTGTGCATATGCATGGCTATATTTTGGGTTTTTATGTAATAAAATTACATATTAACATTTTATTTCTTTAAAACATTGACGCATTGTGGCAAAACGTTAGCATTTAAAAATCTTTCTTTTCAGAAATCAGATCGTATACAAATGCTTGAAGTTTCTTTTTCACCTTTCCTTTATCCCATTCCCTTCTTTGCATCCAAAGAGGTAACCGTTATCCTGAAGTCAGTGTTGTTTTACTTTCCCAGCTGTTTTTTTTTTTCGCCAGTCCCGCGGCCTGGGGAGGGTGGGGCTCCGGCGAAAGGACGAGGGGCGGGTTCCCCTCCCGATCTCAGAGAAGCTCCCAAAAGGGCAGCGGCGTGCCCACCTGCCGCCACCTCGGGCGGCCGCGAACCATTCAAATCGCCCGCGCCAAGAGGTACCCGGCGCTCGCGATTGGCTGAGCCGGACCAGCGCCCCTGGGCGGGGCCGGCCCCCTCGCAGCGGCCGCGGGTCCCGCCCCCACGCAGGGGCCGCGGGTCCCGCCCCGCTGGTGCGCATGCGCGCAGTCCCCAGAGGAAAGAGTCTGCGCACACCCCCGCCCGGCCTCCGACTCGCGCCGCGGCTCCCTCCCCTGTCCGCGGAGGCTTGTCGGCTCGGCGAGACAGCAAGAGCTGCGACCGGCAGGGGGCTGTGCGGACACAAGGCGGCTGCGGTGGCGCCGGCCTGTGGAAAATGCCACCAGGCGGCGCTTCGGTTCGTTGCTCGTGTGACGGCCGTTCCCCGCCCCCCCATCCCTGAACCCCCTGCGACCGCCGGGGAAGAACCGGCCCGCGCAGTGAGTACCGCACCGAGACGCTTCGGCGGGAACGAGGCCGACGGCCGGCTGTGCCGGTTGCGCCCCTGAGGTGAGTGCGGTCTGCGGCGGCGGCGGCGGCGGCGGCGGCGGCGGCAGGGCGCGGGGCGCGGGAAGGACGGGGGTTGCGGCGGCTGCCACCCCGGGTCCCCGCGGCGGAGGGAGGCCGCGCGGGCCTCTGCGGGGCGGGGAGGGCCGGCGCCGTCAGTGTTTAGTCTCAGCTATTCTGATGTCTAGTTTTGTGCCCTTTGCTATGTCCAATCCTATATGAATTTCTGTTTTTATCTGATCGCATGGGACTAGCCCAGTGGTTCTCCAATTGGCTGGACATTCAAATTGCTTGGAAAACTTTTTAAAAACATAGGGGCCTGCAGCCTTCCCCAGACAAGTTAATTCAGAATTTCTGAAGGTGGGGCTGAGGCATTAGTATTTTCTTAAGCTCCCTGTGTGATTATAATGAGTCCAACAATCACTCCCAACTCTAATAAAACGTTCTGACATTTTATAAAACTTGCCGATTGAGAACCTCAGCATGTGTTTCAAATGAGTTCAGAGGAGAGAGTTTCCAGTGTTAGGTGTTGGTGTTTGTTCTATCAGTTGCATTCACAATGTAGGCTGACAAGGGGAAAAAAAAAAACAAAACAACAACAAGAAAAAAAAATTCAAAGGGAAGGTAGACAGGCCGTGCAAAGGAGAGCTCAATCACAGAAGAGCTGTCTCCAGGAGACCAAAGTCATGCTCTTTAACATTCTAAGTGATTGGTTTGTGCAGTGAACCAAATCTGAGCAGTTCCAATGTTTGAAAATGTAATGACTTACATAGAAATACTAATATACCCTTCAAGGTCATGAAACAGTTCCTTGGCCTTAGGAAACGTGTAACTTCTGTGAGCTCATGTAGGTCAATTTGATGGGCCTCTTATAACCTTAAGATTCATCTTGCTCCTTATCTTTCCTCTGCATTAAAATATGTTAATACCAGCTTTGGAATCAAATCAATTCTTTTCTTTTTAAATCTGCCTTTTTAAAAGTTCCTCTGTATTTGCAGAATTACCAAGGAGTTGTTAAAAATTACCGTATTTTCTACCTCTGCATGAAATTAAGCAAAGACCGAAGTACGAAAAGGTCATCGAAACAAGAGACTATAAAAGAAACCTGAGAATAGCGGTACACTGCTAATGATAGCCTAAAATTTAATTTAAAGTCAGTCCTGAAACTGTGTAATGGTTAAGGATTGAGTTTCTATCCTCATCCACATGTTTAAAGAATCTTCTGTATTGGCTATCTCTAACCAAATTAGTGGGAATGGGAGAGGGCGGGGAACAGCTCACTAAGAATCTACTCATCTATAGTCCTTTTATCTTTTCATTTAGAAGGGTAAGCTACTGAATGTCATATATATAATGCGGTACATAAAATGTGATAAATGCTGCACCTAACACACAAAGTCTACAATAGACCATAGATCTACAAAGGACTGTGATCTATGGATCAGAACTAGCAGAGTTAACATCAACCCAGTTCCTAGCAAACGTTGCTAACTTATGGCCATAGCTATCATTTCAGGCCCAATACCCCCTTTATAAAAGCAAATATTGTGTAGACCCCCTTCCCTTCCAAACGAGGCACTCTATCTTCAACTATAATTTTTAAGTAAATTTAAATCAATTTAGAATAATGGAATATATGTTATTGTACATTCATAACTATACTATATTCCTATTCCTACACCCCTCTTAATTATAATAAGTAAGTTAGGATCAGGGAAAGCAATATGAGAAATTATCCCACACGGGAAGTTCAGGAAAAATGAAAGAGCAAAGGCAGAGATGGACTCTCAGCTACTAGCAGGCCAGTTTTCTCTGTAGACGATCACAGACAAAGGGGGAAAAATACTTAACTGGAGTATGTATAACATGCTAAGATAAATTACAATCTGTCAATGTTGACCAAGAGTGAGGAAGTTTGATATTCCTGTGAATGAGCTATTTATAAACGTACTTATAAACCAATTCAGTGTGTTATGACACGAGTTAAGAGTGCCAATGAAGTGCCCTGGAAACATTTCATCCCAGAGCCAGCCACATGTCCAAAGATGCATTCAGTCTGTGGTGGGAAAGAAAAGTGGGCCGGGGGCTCCAGATGAGGGGAGCCGTGTAGCAACGTGGGGCAAGGACGCAGATGCCAAAGCTGGGCCTGTCCGACAGGGAGCTCAGGAGGGACTCAGCTGCTGCTTTGGGAGGTGGCAGGAGGTGGGGGGAGGGGATAGCCCGACCCTGGCTCCTGAAGCACCCCTCCCCTCCCTTCCTACTTGGGTCCCACACAGCGCCCCTCACTGCATCCTGCCTTGGCCTACCTGTGCCCCACATACACCCCGATGCTTCCCTCCCCGTTGCCTGAGCCCGAGCCTCCCTGCCTGCCTTCGACCATCCCCAGTACCCCCATCGTGCCGTGACCTACCTGCACCTGGGGCTCCATCCTGCTTCCCTGCTGGGGACTGGCCTTCTTGGACATGTGCGTCTCCTGGCAAGCTCTGGAGCCCTGAAGTACCTGAAATAACCTTAAGTTCAGGAAAAGAATAAAGCTCAATGATAAAGAAAATCTCTATCATTTTATTCATTGAATCATGTTGTTTATGTTTACATATAAAGTATGCATATCTGTGTGCATATGCATGGCTATATTTTGGGTTTTTATGTAATAAAATTACATATTAACATTTTATTTCTTTAAAACATTGACGCATTGTGGCAAAACGTTAGCATTTAAAAATCTTTCTTTTCAGAAATCAGATCGTATACAAATGCTTGAAGTTTCTTTTTCACCTTTCCTTTATCCCATTCCCTTCTTTGCATCCAAAGAGGTAACCGTTATCCTGAAGTCAGTGTTGTTTTACTTTCCCAGCTGTTTTTTTTTTCGCCAGTCCCGCGGCCTGGGGAGGGTGGGGCTCCGGCGAAAGGACGAGGGGCGGGTTCCCCTCCCGATCTCAGAGAAGCTCCAAAACGGGCAGCGGCGTGCCCACCTGCCGCCACCTCGGGCGGCCGCGAACCATTCAAATCGCCCGCGCCAAGAGGTACCCGGCGCTCGCGATTGGCTGAGCCGGACCAGCGCCCCTGGGCGGGGCCGGCCCCCTCGCAGCGGCCGCGGGTCCCGCCCCCACGCAGGGGCCGCGGGTCCCGCCCCGCTGGTGCGCATGCGCGCAGTCCCCAGAGGAAAGAGTCTGCGCACACCCCCGCCCGGCCTCCGACTCGCGCCGCGGCTCCCTCCCCTGTCCGCGGAGGCTTGTCGGCTCGGCGAGACAGCAAGAGCTGAGGCCGGCAGGGGGCTGTGCGGACCCAAGGCGGCTGCGGTGGCGCCGGCCTGTGGAAAATGCCACCAGGCGGCGCTTCGGTTCGTTGCTCGTGTGACGTCCGTTCCCCGCCCCCCCATCCCTGAACCCCCTGCGACCGCCGGGGAAGAACCGGCCCGCGCAGTGAGTACCGCACCGAGACGCTTCGGCGGGAACGAGGCCGACGGCCGGCTGTGCCGGTTGCGCCCCTGAGGTGAGTGCGGGCGGCGGCGGCGGCGGCAGGGCGCGGGGCGCGGGAAGGACGGGGGTTGCGGCGGCTGCCACCCCGGGTCCCCGCGGCGGAGGGAGGCCGCGCGGGCCTCTGCGGGGCGGGGAGGGACGGCGCCGTCAGTGTTTAGTCTCAGCTATTCTGATGTCTAGTTTTGTGCCCTTTGCTATGTCCAATCCTATATGAATTTCTGTTTTTATCTGATCGCATGGGACTAGCCCAGTGGTTCTCCAATTGGCTGGACATTCAAATTGCTTGGAAAACTTTTTAAAAACATAGGGGCCTGCAGCCTTCCCCAGACAAGTTAATTCAGAATTTCTGAAGGTGGGGCTGAGGCATTAGTATTTTCTTAAGCTCCCTGTGTGATTATAATGAGTCCAACAATCACTCCCAACTCTAATAAAACGTTCTGACATTTTATAAAACTTGCCGATTGAGAACCTCAGCATGTGTTTCAAATGAGTTCAGAGGAGAGAGTTTCCAGTGTTAGGTGTTGGTGTTTGTTCTATCAGTTGCATTCACAATGTAGGCTGACAAGGGGAAAAAAAAAACAAAACAACAACAAGAAAAAAAAATTCAAAGGGAAGGTAGACAGGCCGTGCAAAGGAGAGCTCAATCACAGAAGAGCTGTCTCCAGGAGACCAAAGTCATGCTCTTTAACATTCTAAGTGATTGGTTTGTGCAGTGAACCAAATCTGAGCAGTTCCAATGTTTGAAAATGTAATGACTTGAATAGAAATACTAATATACCCTTCAAGGTCATGAAACAGTTCCTTGGCCTTAGGAAACGTGTAACTTCTGTGAGCTCATGTAGGTCAATTTGATGGGCCTCTTATAACCTTAAGATTCATCTTGCTCCTTATCTTTCCTCTGCATTAAAATATGTTAATACCAGCTTTGGAATCAAATCAATTCTTTTCTTTTTAAATCTGCCTTTTTAAAAGTTCCTCTGTATTTGCAGAATTACCAAGGAGTTGTTAAAAATTACCGTATTTTCTACCTCTGCATGAAATTAAGCAAAGACCGAAGTACGAAAAGGTCATCGAAACAAGAGACTATAAAAGAAACCTGAGAATAGCGGTACACTGCTAATGATAGCCTAAAATTTAATTTAAAGTCAGTCCTGAAACTGTGTAATGGTTAAGGATTGAGTTTCTATCCTCATCCACATGTTTAAAGAATCTTCTGTATTGGCTATCTCTAACCAAATTAGTGGGAATGGGAGAGGGCGGGGAACAGCTCACTAAGAATCTACTCATCTATAGTCCTTTTATCTTTTCATTTAGAAGGGTAAGCTACTGAATGTCATATATATAATGCGGTACATAAAATGTGATAAATGCTGCACCTAACACACAAAGTCTACAATAGACCATAGATCTACAAAGGACTGTGATCTATGGATCAGAACTAGCAGAGTTAACATCAACCCAGTTCCTAGCAAACGTTGCTAACTTATGGCCATAGCTATCATTTCAGGCCCAATACCCCCTTTATAAAAGCAAATATTGTGTAGACCCCCTTCCCTTCCAAACGAGGCACTCTATCTTCAACTATAATTTTTAAGTACATTTAAATCAATTTAGAATAATGGAATATATGTTATTGTACATTCATAACTATACTATATTCCTATTCCTACACCCCTCTTAATTATAATAAGTAAGTTAGGATCAGGGAAAGCAATATGAGAAATTATCCCACACGGGAAGTTCAGGAAAAATGAAAGAGCAAAGGCAGAGATGGACTCTCAGCTACTAGCAGGCCAGTTTTCTCTGTAGACGATCACAGACAAAGGGGGAAAAATACTTAACTGGAGTATGTATAACATGCTAAGATAAATTACAATCTGTCAATGTTGACCAAGAGTGAGGAAGTTTGATATTCCTGTGAATGAGCTATTTATAAACGTACTTATAAACCAATTCAGTGTGTTATGACACGAGTTAAGAGTGCCAATGAAGTGCCCTGGAAACATTTCATCCCAGAGCCAGCCACATGTCCAAAGATGCATTCAGTCTGTGGTGGGAAAGAAAAGTGGGCCGGGGGCTCCAGATGAGGGGAGCCGTGTAGCAACGTGGGGCAAGGACGCAGATGCCAAAGCTGGGCCTGTCCGACAGGGAGCTCAGGAGGGACTCAGCTGCTGCTTTGGGAGGTGGCAGGAGGTGGGGGGAGGGGATAGCCCGACCCTGGCTCCTGAAGCACCCCTCCCCTCCCTTCCTACTTGGGTCCCACACAGCGCCCCTCACTGCATCCTGCCTTGGCCTACCTGTGCCCCACATACACCCCGATGCTTCCCTCCCCGTTGCCTGAGCCCGAGCCTCCCTGCCTGCCTTCGACCATCCCCAGTACCCCCATCGTGCCGTGACCTACCTGCACCTGGGGCTCCATCCTGCTTCCCTGCTGGGGACTGGCCTTCTTGGACATGTGCGTCTCCTGGCAAGCTCTGGAGCCCTGAAGTACCTGAAATAACCTTAAGTTCAGGAAAAGAATAAAGCTCAATGATAAAGAAAATCTCTATCATTTTATTCATTGAATCATGTTGTTTATGTTTACATATAAAGTATGCATATCTGTGTGCATATGCATGGCTATATTTTGGGTTTTTATGTAATAAAATTACATATTAACATTTTATTTCTTTAAAACATTGACGCATTGTGGCAAAACGTTAGCATTTAAAAATCTTTCTTTTCAGAAATCAGATCGTATACAAATGCTTGAAGTTTCTTTTTCACCTTTCCTTTATCCCATTCCCTTCTTTGCATCCAAAGAGGTAACCGTTATCCTGAAGTCAGTGTTGTTTTACTTTCCCAGCTGTTTTTTTTTTTCGCCAGTCCCGCGGCCTGGGGAGGGTGGGGCTCCGGCGAAAGGACGAGGGGCGGGTTCCCCTCCCGATCTCAGAGAAGCTCCCAAAAGGGCAGCGGCGTGCCCACCTGCCGCCACCTCGGGCGGCCGCGAACCATTCAAATCGCCCGCGCCAAGAGGTACCCGGCGCTCGCGATTGGCTGAGCCGGACCAGCGCCCCTGGGCGGGGCCGGCCCCCTCGCAGCGGCCGCGGGTCCCGCCCCCACGCAGGGGCCGCGGGTCCCGCCCCGCTGGTGCGCATGCGCGCAGTCCCCAGAGGAAAGAGTCTGCGCACACCCCCGCCCGGCCTCCGACTCGCGCCGCGGCTCCCTCCCCTGTCCGCGGAGGCTTGTCGGCTCGGCGAGACAGCAAGAGCTGAGGCCGGCAGGGGGCTGTGCGGACCCAAGGCGGCTGCGGTGGCGCCGGCCTGTGGAAAATGCCACCAGGCGGCGCTTCGGTTCGTTGCTCGTGTGACGGCCGTTCCCCGCCCCCCCATCCCTGAACCCCCTGCGACCGCCGGGGAAGAACCGGCCCGCGCAGTGAGTACCGCACCGAGACGCTTCGGCGGGAACGAGGCCGACGGCCGGCTGTGCCGGTTGCGCCCCTGAGGTGAGTGCGGGCGGCGGCGGCGGCGGCAGGGCGCGGGGCGCGGGAAGGACGGGGGTTGCGGCGGCTGCCACCCCGGGTCCCCGCGGCGGAGGGAGGCCGCGCGGGCCTCTGCGGGGCGGGGAGGGCCGGCGCCGTCAGTGTTTAGTCTCAGCTATTCTGATGTCTAGTTTTGTGCCCTTTGCTATGTCCAATCCTATATGAATTTCTGTTTTTATCTGATCGCATGGGACTAGCCCAGTGGTTCTCCAATTGGCTGGACATTCAAATTGCTTGGAAAACTTTTTAAAAACATAGGGGCCTGCAGCCTTCCCCAGACAAGTTAATTCAGAATTTCTGAAGGTGGGGCTGAGGCATTAGTATTTTCTTAAGCTCCCTGTGTGATTATAATGAGTCCAACAATCACTCCCAACTCTAATAAAACGTTCTGACATTTTATAAAACTTGCCGATTGAGAACCTCAGCATGTGTTTCAAATGAGTTCAGAGGAGAGAGTTTCCAGTGTTAGGTGTTGGTGTTTGTTCTATCAGTTGCATTCACAATGTAGGCTGACAAGGGGAAAAAAAAAAACAAAACAACAACAAGAAAAAAAAATTCAAAGGGAAGGTAGACAGGCCGTGCAAAGGAGAGCTCAATCACAGAAGAGCTGTCTCCAGGAGACCAAAGTCATGCTCTTTAACATTCTAAGTGATTGGTTTGTGCAGTGAACCAAATCTGAGCAGTTCCAATGTTTGAAAATGTAATGACTTACATAGAAATACTAATATACCCTTCAAGGTCATGAAACAGTTCCTTGGCCTTAGGAAACGTGTAACTTCTGTGAGCTCATGTAGGTCAATTTGATGGGCCTCTTATAACCTTAAGATTCATCTTGCTCCTTATCTTTCCTCTGCATTAAAATATGTTAATACCAGCTTTGGAATCAAATCAATTCTTTTCTTTTTAAATCTGCCTTTTTAAAAGTTCCTCTGTATTTGCAGAATTACCAAGGAGTTGTTAAAAATTACCGTATTTTCTACCTCTGCATGAAATTAAGCAAAGACCGAAGTACGAAAAGGTCATCGAAACAAGAGACTATAAAAGAAACCTGAGAATAGCGGTACACTGCTAATGATAGCCTAAAATTTAATTTAAAGTCAGTCCTGAAACTGTGTAATGGTTAAGGATTGAGTTTCTATCCTCATCCACATGTTTAAAGAATCTTCTGTATTGGCTATCTCTAACCAAATTAGTGGGAATGGGAGAGGGCGGGGAACAGCTCACTAAGAATCTACTCATCTATAGTCCTTTTATCTTTTCATTTAGAAGGGTAAGCTACTGAATGTCATATATATAATGCGGTACATAAAATGTGATAAATGCTGCACCTAACACACAAAGTCTACAATAGACCATAGATCTACAAAGGACTGTGATCTATGGATCAGAACTAGCAGAGTTAACATCAACCCAGTTCCTAGCAAACGTTGCTAACTTATGGCCATAGCTATCATTTCAGGCCCAATACCCCCTTTATAAAAGCAAATATTGTGTAGACCCCCTTCCCTTCCAAACGAGGCACTCTATCTTCAACTATAATTTTTAAGTAAATTTAAATCAATTTAGAATAATGGAATATATGTTATTGTACATTCATAACTATACTATATTCCTATTCCTACACCCCTCTTAATTATAATAAGTAAGTTAGGATCAGGGAAAGCAATATGAGAAATTATCCCACACGGGAAGTTCAGGAAAAATGAAAGAGCAAAGGCAGAGATGGACTCTCAGCTACTAGCAGGCCAGTTTTCTCTGTAGACGATCACAGACAAAGGGGGAAAAATACTTAACTGGAGTATGTATAACATGCTAAGATAAATTACAATCTGTCAATGTTGACCAAGAGTGAGGAAGTTTGATATTCCTGTGAATGAGCTATTTATAAACGTACTTATAAACCAATTCAGTGTGTTATGACACGAGTTAAGAGTGCCAATGAAGTGCCCTGGAAACATTTCATCCCAGAGCCAGCCACATGTCCAAAGATGCATTCAGTCTGTGGTGGGAAAGAAAAGTGGGCCGGGGGCTCCAGATGAGGGGAGCCGTGTAGCAACGTGGGGCAAGGACGCAGATGCCAAAGCTGGGCCTGTCCGACAGGGAGCTCAGGAGGGACTCAGCTGCTGCTTTGGGAGGTGGCAGGAGGTGGGGGGAGGGGATAGCCCGACCCTGGCTCCTGAAGCACCCCTCCCCTCCCTTCCTACTTGGGTCCCACACAGCGCCCCTCACTGCATCCTGCCTTGGCCTACCTGTGCCCCACATACACCCCGATGCTTCCCTCCCCGTTGCCTGAGCCCGAGCCTCCCTGCCTGCCTTCGACCATCCCCAGTACCCCCATCGTGCCGTGACCTACCTGCACCTGGGGCTCCATCCTGCTTCCCTGCTGGGGACTGGCCTTCTTGGACATGTGCGTCTCCTGGCAAGCTCTGGAGCCCTGAAGTACCTGAAATAACCTTAAGTTCAGGAAAAGAATAAAGCTCAATGATAAAGAAAATCTCTATCATTTTATTCATTGAATCATGTTGTTTATGTTTACATATAAAGTATGCATATCTGTGTGCATATGCATGGCTATATTTTGGGTTTTTATGTAATAAAATTACATATTAACATTTTATTTCTTTAAAACATTGACGCATTGTGGCAAAACGTTAGCATTTAAAAATCTTTCTTTTCAGAAATCAGATCGTATACAAATGCTTGAAGTTTCTTTTTCACCTTTCCTTTATCCCATTCCCTTCTTTGCATCCAAAGAGGTAACCGTTATCCTGAAGTCAGTGTTGTTTTACTTTCCCAGCTGTTTTTTTTTTCGCCAGTCCCGCGGCCTGGGGAGGGTGGGGCTCCGGCGAAAGGACGAGGGGCGGGTTCCCCTCCCGATCTCAGAGAAGCTCCAAAACGGGCAGCGGCGTGCCCACCTGCCGCCACCTCGGGCGGCCGCGAACCATTCAAATCGCCCGCGCCAAGAGGTACCCGGCGCTCGCGATTGGCTGAGCCGGACCAGCGCCCCTGGGCGGGGCCGGCCCCCTCGCAGCGGCCGCGGGTCCCGCCCCCACGCAGGGGCCGCGGGTCCCGCCCCGCTGGTGCGCATGCGCGCAGTCCCCAGAGGAAAGAGTCTGCGCACACCCCCGCCCGGCCTCCGACTCGCGCCGCGGCTCCCTCCCCTGTCCGCGGAGGCTTGTCGGCTCGGCGAGACAGCAAGAGCTGAGGCCGGCAGGGGGCTGTGCGGACCCAAGGCGGCTGCGGTGGCGCCGGCCTGTGGAAAATGCCACCAGGCGGCGCTTCGGTTCGTTGCTCGTGTGACGTCCGTTCCCCGCCCCCCCCATCCCTGAACCCCCTGCGACCGCCGGGGAAGAACCGGCCCGCGCAGTGAGTACCGCACCGAGACGCTTCGGCGGGAACGAGGCCGACGGCCGGCTGTGCCGGTTGCGCCCCTGAGGTGAGTGCGGGCGGCGGCGGCGGCGGCAGGGCGCGGGGCGCGGGAAGGACGGGGGTTGCGGCGGCTGCCACCCCGGGTCCCCGCGGCGGAGGGAGGCCGCGCGGGCCTCTGCGGGGCGGGGAGGGACGGCGCCGTCAGTGTTTAGTCTCAGCTATTCTGATGTCTAGTTTTGTGCCCTTTGCTATGTCCAATCCTATATGAATTTCTGTTTTTATCTGATCGCATGGGACTAGCCCAGTGGTTCTCCAATTGGCTGGACATTCAAATTGCTTGGAAAACTTTTTAAAAACATAGGGGCCTGCAGCCTTCCCCAGACAAGTTAATTCAGAATTTCTGAAGGTGGGGCTGAGGCATTAGTATTTTCTTAAGCTCCCTGTGTGATTATAATGAGTCCAACAATCACTCCCAACTCTAATAAAACGTTCTGACATTTTATAAAACTTGCCGATTGAGAACCTCAGCATGTGTTTCAAATGAGTTCAGAGGAGAGAGTTTCCAGTGTTAGGTGTTGGTGTTTGTTCTATCAGTTGCATTCACAATGTAGGCTGACAAGGGGAAAAAAAAAACAAAACAACAACAAGAAAAAAAAATTCAAAGGGAAGGTAGACAGGCCGTGCAAAGGAGAGCTCAATCACAGAAGAGCTGTCTCCAGGAGACCAAAGTCATGCTCTTTAACATTCTAAGTGATTGGTTTGTGCAGTGAACCAAATCTGAGCAGTTCCAATGTTTGAAAATGTAATGACTTGAATAGAAATACTAATATACCCTTCAAGGTCATGAAACAGTTCCTTGGCCTTAGGAAACGTGTAACTTCTGTGAGCTCATGTAGGTCAATTTGATGGGCCTCTTATAACCTTAAGATTCATCTTGCTCCTTATCTTTCCTCTGCATTAAAATATGTTAATACCAGCTTTGGAATCAAATCAATTCTTTTCTTTTTAAATCTGCCTTTTTAAAAGTTCCTCTGTATTTGCAGAATTACCAAGGAGTTGTTAAAAATTACCGTATTTTCTACCTCTGCATGAAATTAAGCAAAGACCGAAGTACGAAAAGGTCATCGAAACAAGAGACTATAAAAGAAACCTGAGAATAGCGGTACACTGCTAATGATAGCCTAAAATTTAATTTAAAGTCAGTCCTGAAACTGTGTAATGGTTAAGGATTGAGTTTCTATCCTCATCCACATGTTTAAAGAATCTTCTGTATTGGCTATCTCTAACCAAATTAGTGGGAATGGGAGAGGGCGGGGAACAGCTCACTAAGAATCTACTCATCTATAGTCCTTTTATCTTTTCATTTAGAAGGGTAAGCTACTGAATGTCATATATATAATGCGGTACATAAAATGTGATAAATGCTGCACCTAACACACAAAGTCTACAATAGACCATAGATCTACAAAGGACTGTGATCTATGGATCAGAACTAGCAGAGTTAACATCAACCCAGTTCCTAGCAAACGTTGCTAACTTATGGCCATAGCTATCATTTCAGGCCCAATACCCCCTTTATAAAAGCAAATATTGTGTAGACCCCCTTCCCTTCCAAACGAGGCACTCTATCTTCAACTATAATTTTTAAGTAAATTTAAATCAATTTAGAATAATGGAATATATGTTATTGTACATTCATAACTATACTATATTCCTATTCCTACACCCCTCTTAATTATAATAAGTAAGTTAGGATCAGGGAAAGCAATATGAGAAATTATCCCACACGGGAAGTTCAGGAAAAATGAAAGAGCAAAGGCAGAGATGGACTCTCAGCTACTAGCAGGCCAGTTTTCTCTGTAGACGATCACAGACAAAGGGGGAAAAATACTTAACTGGAGTATGTATAACATGCTAAGATAAATTACAATCTGTCAATGTTGACCAAGAGTGAGGAAGTTTGATATTCCTGTGAATGAGCTATTTATAAACGTACTTATAAACCAATTCAGTGTGTTATGACACGAGTTAAGAGTGCCAATGAAGTGCCCTGGAAACATTTCATCCCAGAGCCAGCCACATGTCCAAAGATGCATTCAGTCTGTGGTGGGAAAGAAAAGTGGGCCGGGGGCTCCAGATGAGGGGAGCCGTGTAGCAACGTGGGGCAAGGACGCAGATGCCAAAGCTGGGCCTGTCCGACAGGGAGCTCAGGAGGGACTCAGCTGCTGCTTTGGGAGGTGGCAGGAGGTGGGGGGAGGGGATAGCCCGACCCTGGCTCCTGAAGCACCCCTCCCCTCCCTTCCTACTTGGGTCCCACACAGCGCCCCTCACTGCATCCTGCCTTGGCCTACCTGTGCCCCACATACACCCCGATGCTTCCCTCCCCGTTGCCTGAGCCCGAGCCTCCCTGCCTGCCTTCGACCATCCCCAGTACCCCCATCGTGCCGTGACCTACCTGCACCTGGGGCTCCATCCTGCTTCCCTGCTGGGGACTGGCCTTCTTGGACATGTGCGTCTCCTGGCAAGCTCTGGAGCCCTGAAGTACCTGAAATAACCTTAAGTTCAGGAAAAGAATAAAGCTCAATGATAAAGAAAATCTCTATCATTTTATTCATTGAATCATGTTGTTTATGTTTACATATAAAGTATGCATATCTGTGTGCATATGCATGGCTATATTTTGGGTTTTTATGTAATAAAATTACATATTAACATTTTATTTCTTTAAAACATTGACGCATTGTGGCAAAACGTTAGCATTTAAAAATCTTTCTTTTCAGAAATCAGATCGTATACAAATGCTTGAAGTTTCTTTTTCACCTTTCCTTTATCCCATTCCCTTCTTTGCATCCAAAGAGGTAACCGTTATCCTGAAGTCAGTGTTGTTTTACTTTCCCAGCTGTTTTTTTTTTTCGCCAGTCCCGCGGCCTGGGGAGGGTGGGGCTCCGGCGAAAGGACGAGGGGCGGGTTCCCCTCCCGATCTCAGAGAAGCTCCCAAAAGGGCAGCGGCGTGCCCACCTGCCGCCACCTCGGGCGGCCGCGAACCATTCAAATCGCCCGCGCCAAGAGGTACCCGGCGCTCGCGATTGGCTGAGCCGGACCAGCGCCCCTGGGCGGGGCCGGCCCCCTCGCAGCGGCCGCGGGTCCCGCCCCCACGCAGGGGCCGCGGGTCCCGCCCCGCTGGTGCGCATGCGCGCAGTCCCCAGAGGAAAGAGTCTGCGCACACCCCCGCCCGGCCTCCGACTCGCGCCGCGGCTCCCTCCCCTGTCCGCGGAGGCTTGTCGGCTCGGCGAGACAGCAAGAGCTGAGGCCGGCAGGGGGCTGTGCGGACCCAAGGCGGCTGCGGTGGCGCCGGCCTGTGGAAAATGCCACCAGGCGGCGCTTCGGTTCGTTGCTCGTGTGACGTCCGTTCCCCGCCCCCCCCATCCCTGAACCCCCTGCGACCGCCGGGGAAGAACCGGCCCGCGCAGTGAGTACCGCACCGAGACGCTTCGGCGGGAACGAGGCCGACGGCCGGCTGTGCCGGTTGCGCCCCTGAGGTGAGTGCGGGCGGCGGCGGCGGCGGCAGGGCGCGGGGCGCGGGAAGGACGGGGGTTGCGGCGGCTGCCACCCCGGGTCCCCGCGGCGGAGGGAGGCCGCGCGGGCCTCTGCGGGGCGGGGAGGGACGGCGCCGTCAGTGTTTAGTCTCAGCTATTCTGATGTCTAGTTTTGTGCCCTTTGCTATGTCCAATCCTATATGAATTTCTGTTTTTATCTGATCGCATGGGACTAGCCCAGTGGTTCTCCAATTGGCTGGACATTCAAATTGCTTGGAAAACTTTTTAAAAACATAGGGGCCTGCAGCCTTCCCCAGACAAGTTAATTCAGAATTTCTGAAGGTGGGGCTGAGGCATTAGTATTTTCTTAAGCTCCCTGTGTGATTATAATGAGTCCAACAATCACTCCCAACTCTAATAAAACGTTCTGACATTTTATAAAACTTGCCGATTGAGAACCTCAGCATGTGTTTCAAATGAGTTCAGAGGAGAGAGTTTCCAGTGTTAGGTGTTGGTGTTTGTTCTATCAGTTGCATTCACAATGTAGGCTGACAAGGGGAAAAAAAAAAACAAAACAACAACAAGAAAAAAAAATTCAAAGGGAAGGTAGACAGGCCGTGCAAAGGAGAGCTCAATCACAGAAGAGCTGTCTCCAGGAGACCAAAGTCATGCTCTTTAACATTCTAAGTGATTGGTTTGTGCAGTGAACCAAATCTGAGCAGTTCCAATGTTTGAAAATGTAATGACTTGAATAGAAATACTAATATACCCTTCAAGGTCATGAAACAGTTCCTTGGCCTTAGGAAACGTGTAACTTCTGTGAGCTCATGTAGGTCAATTTGATGGGCCTCTTATAACCTTAAGATTCATCTTGCTCCTTATCTTTCCTCTGCATTAAAATATGTTAATACCAGCTTTGGAATCAAATCAATTCTTTTCTTTTTAAATCTGCCTTTTTAAAAGTTCCTCTGTATTTGCAGAATTACCAAGGAGTTGTTAAAAATTACCGTATTTTCTACCTCTGCATGAAATTAAGCAAAGACCGAAGTACGAAAAGGTCATCGAAACAAGAGACTATAAAAGAAACCTGAGAATAGCGGTACACTGCTAATGATAGCCTAAAATTTAATTTAAAGTCAGTCCTGAAACTGTGTAATGGTTAAGGATTGAGTTTCTATCCTCATCCACATGTTTAAAGAATCTTCTGTATTGGCTATCTCTAACCAAATTAGTGGGAATGGGAGAGGGCGGGGAACAGCTCACTAAGAATCTACTCATCTATAGTCCTTTTATCTTTTCATTTAGAAGGGTAAGCTACTGAATGTCATATATATAATGCGGTACATAAAATGTGATAAATGCTGCACCTAACACACAAAGTCTACAATAGACCATAGATCTACAAAGGACTGTGATCTATGGATCAGAACTAGCAGAGTTAACATCAACCCAGTTCCTAGCAAACGTTGCTAACTTATGGCCATAGCTATCATTTCAGGCCCAATACCCCCTTTATAAAAGCAAATATTGTGTAGACCCCCTTCCCTTCCAAACGAGGCACTCTATCTTCAACTATAATTTTTAAGTAAATTTAAATCAATTTAGAATAATGGAATATATGTTATTGTACATTCATAACTATACTATATTCCTATTCCTACACCCCTCTTAATTATAATAAGTAAGTTAGGATCAGGGAAAGCAATATGAGAAATTATCCCACACGGGAAGTTCAGGAAAAATGAAAGAGCAAAGGCAGAGATGGACTCTCAGCTACTAGCAGGCCAGTTTTCTCTGTAGACGATCACAGACAAAGGGGGAAAAATACTTAACTGGAGTATGTATAACATGCTAAGATAAATTACAATCTGTCAATGTTGACCAAGAGTGAGGAAGTTTGATATTCCTGTGAATGAGCTATTTATAAACGTACTTATAAACCAATTCAGTGTGTTATGACACGAGTTAAGAGTGCCAATGAAGTGCCCTGGAAACATTTCATCCCAGAGCCAGCCACATGTCCAAAGATGCATTCAGTCTGTGGTGGGAAAGAAAAGTGGGCCGGGGGCTCCAGATGAGGGGAGCCGTGTAGCAACGTGGGGCAAGGACGCAGATGCCAAAGCTGGGCCTGTCCGACAGGGAGCTCAGGAGGGACTCAGCTGCTGCTTTGGGAGGTGGCAGGAGGTGGGGGGAGGGGATAGCCCGACCCTGGCTCCTGAAGCACCCCTCCCCTCCCTTCCTACTTGGGTCCCACACAGCGCCCCTCACTGCATCCTGCCTTGGCCTACCTGTGCCCCACATACACCCCGATGCTTCCCTCCCCGTTGCCTGAGCCCGAGCCTCCCTGCCTGCCTTCGACCATCCCCAGTACCCCCATCGTGCCGTGACCTACCTGCACCTGGGGCTCCATCCTGCTTCCCTGCTGGGGACTGGCCTTCTTGGACATGTGCGTCTCCTGGCAAGCTCTGGAGCCCTGAAGTACCTGAAATAACCTTAAGTTCAGGAAAAGAATAAAGCTCAATGATAAAGAAAATCTCTATCATTTTATTCATTGAATCATGTTGTTTATGTTTACATATAAAGTATGCATATCTGTGTGCATATGCATGGCTATATTTTGGGTTTTTATGTAATAAAATTACATATTAACATTTTATTTCTTTAAAACATTGACGCATTGTGGCAAAACGTTAGCATTTAAAAATCTTTCTTTTCAGAAATCAGATCGTATACAAATGCTTGAAGTTTCTTTTTCACCTTTCCTTTATCCCATTCCCTTCTTTGCATCCAAAGAGGTAACCGTTATCCTGAAGTCAGTGTTGTTTTACTTTCCCAGCTGTTTTTTTTTTCGCCAGTCCCGCGGCCTGGGGAGGGTGGGGCTCCGGCGAAAGGACGAGGGGCGGGTTCCCCTCCCGATCTCAGAGAAGCTCCAAAACGGGCAGCGGCGTGCCCACCTGCCGCCACCTCGGGCGGCCGCGAACCATTCAAATCGCCCGCGCCAAGAGGTACCCGGCGCTCGCGATTGGCTGAGCCGGACCAGCGCCCCTGGGCGGGGCCGGCCCCCTCGCAGCGGCCGCGGGTCCCGCCCCCACGCAGGGGCCGCGGGTCCCGCCCCGCTGGTGCGCATGCGCGCAGTCCCCAGAGGAAAGAGTCTGCGCACACCCCCGCCCGGCCTCCGACTCGCGCCGCGGCTCCCTCCCCTGTCCGCGGAGGCTTGTCGGCTCGGCGAGACAGCAAGAGCTGAGGCCGGCAGGGGGCTGTGCGGACCCAAGGCGGCTGCGGTGGCGCCGGCCTGTGGAAAATGCCACCAGGCGGCGCTTCGGTTCGTTGCTCGTGTGACGTCCGTTCCCCGCCCCCCCATCCCTGAACCCCCTGCGACCGCCGGGGAAGAACCGGCCCGCGCAGTGAGTACCGCACCGAGACGCTTCGGCGGGAACGAGGCCGACGGCCGGCTGTGCCGGTTGCGCCCCTGAGGTGAGTGCGGGCGGCGGCGGCGGCGGCAGGGCGCGGGGCGCGGGAAGGACGGGGGTTGCGGCGGCTGCCACCCCGGGTCCCCGCGGCGGAGGGAGGCCGCGCGGGCCTCTGCGGGGCGGGGAGGGCCGGCGCCGTCAGTGTTTAGTCTCAGCTATTCTGATGTCTAGTTTTGTGCCCTTTGCTATGTCCAATCCTATATGAATTTCTGTTTTTATCTGATCGCATGGGACTAGCCCAGTGGTTCTCCAATTGGCTGGACATTCAAATTGCTTGGAAAACTTTTTAAAAACATAGGGGCCTGCAGCCTTCCCCAGACAAGTTAATTCAGAATTTCTGAAGGTGGGGCTGAGGCATTAGTATTTTCTTAAGCTCCCTGTGTGATTATAATGAGTCCAACAATCACTCCCAACTCTAATAAAACGTTCTGACATTTTATAAAACTTGCCGATTGAGAACCTCAGCATGTGTTTCAAATGAGTTCAGAGGAGAGAGTTTCCAGTGTTAGGTGTTGTTGTTTGTTCTATCAGTTGCATTCACAATGTAGGCTGACAAGGGGAAAAAAAAAACAAAACAACAACAAGAAAAAAAAAATTCAAAGGGAAGGTAGACAGGCCGTGCAAAGGAGAGCTCAATCACAGAAGAGCTGTCTCCAGGAGACCAAAGTCATGCTCTTTAACATTCTAAGTGATTGGTTTGTGCAGTGAACCAAATCTGAGCAGTTCCAATGTTTGAAAATGTAATGACTTACATAGAAATACTAATATACCCTTCAAGGTCATGAAACAGTTCCTTGGCCTTAGGAAACGTGTAACTTCTGTGAGCTCATGTAGGTCAATTTGATGGGCCTCTTATAAACTTAAGATTCATCTTGCTCCTTATCTTTCCTCTGCATTAAAATATGTTAATACCAGCTTTGGAATCAAATCAATTCTTTTCTTTTTAAATCTGCCTTTTTAAAAGTTCCTTTGTATTTGCAGAATTACCAAGGAGTTGTTAAAAATTACCGTATTTTCTACCTCTGAATGAAATTAAGCAAAGACCGAAGTACGAAAAGGTCATCGAAACAAGAGACTATAAAAGAAACCTGAGAATAGCGGTACACTGCTAATGATAGCCTAAAATTTAATTTAAAGTCAGTCCTGAAACTGTGTAATGGTTAAGGATTGAGTTTCTATCCTCATCCACATGTTTAAAGAATCTTCTGTATTGGCTATCTCTAACCAAATTAGTGGGAATGGGAGAGGGCGGGGAACAGCTCACTAAGAATCTACTCATCTATAGTCCTTTTATCTTTTCATTTAGAAGGGTAAGCTACTGAATGTCATATATATAATGCGGTACATAAAATGTGATAAATGCTGCACCTAACACACAAAGTCTACAATAGACCATAGATCTACAAAGGACTGTGATCTATGGATCAGAACTAGCAGAGTTAACATCAACCCAGTTCCTAGCAAACGTTGCTAACTTATGGCCATAGCTATCATTTCAGGCCCAATACCCCCGTTATAAAAGCAAATATTCTGTAGACCCCCTTCCCTTCCAAACGAGGCACTCTATCTTCAACTATAATTTTTAAGTAAATTTAAATCAATTTAGAATAATGGAATATATGTTATTGTACATTCATAACTATACTATATTCCTATTCCTACACCCCTCTTAATTATAATAAGTAAGTTAGGATCAGGGAAAGCAATATGAGAAATTATCCCACACGGGAAGTTCAGGAAAAATGAAAGAGCAAAGGCAGAGATGGACTCTCAGCTACTAGCAGGCCAGTTTTCTCTGTAGACGATCACAGACAAAGGGGGAAAAATACTTAACTGGAGTATGTATAACATGCTAAGATAAATTACAATCTGTCAATGTTGACCAAGAGTGAGGAAGTTTGATATTCCTGTGAATGAGCTATTTATAAACGTACTTATAAACCAATTCAGTGTGTTATGACACGAGTTAAGAGTGCCAATGAAGTGCCCTGGAAACATTTCATCCCAGAGCCAGCCACATGTCCAAAGATGCATTCGGTCTGTGGTGGGAAAGATAAGCGGGCCGGGGGCTCCAGATGAGGGGAGCCGTGTAGCAAGTTGGGGCAAGGACGCAGATGCCAAAGCTGGGCCTGTCCCACAGGGAGCTCAGGAGGGACTCAGCTGCTGCTTTGGGAGGTGGCAGGAGGTGGGGGGAGGGGATAGCCCGACCCTGGCTCCTGAAGCACCCCTCCACTCCCTTCCTACTTGGGTCCCACACAGCGCCCCTCACTCCATCCTGCCTTGGCCTACCTGTGCCCCACATACACCCCGGTGCTTCCCTCCCCGTTGCCTGACCCCGAGCCTCCCTGCCTGCCTTCGACCATCCCCAGTACCCCCATCGTGCCGTGACCTACCTGCACCTGGGGCTCCATCCTGCTTCCCTGCTGGGGACTGGCCTTCTTGGACATGTGCGTCTCCTGGCAAGCTCTGGAGCCCTGAAGTACCTGAAATAACCGTACGTTCAGGAAAAGAATAAAGCTCAATGATAAAGAAAATCTCTATCATTTTATTCATTGAATGATGTTTTTTATGTTTACATATAAAATATGCATATCTGTGTGCATATGCATGACTAAATTTTGGGGTTTTATGTAATAAAATTACATATTAACATTTAATTTCTTCAAAACATTGAAGCATTGTGGCAAAATGTTAGCATTTAAAAATCTTTCTTTTAAGAAATCAAATCATATACAAATGCTTGAAGTTTCTTTTTCTCCTTTCCTTTATCCCATTCCCTTCTTTCCATCCAAAGACGTAACCGTTATCCTGAAGTCAGTGTTGTTTTAATTTCCCAGCTGGGTTTGTTTTTTTTTTTTGTTTTTTTTTTTTTTTTGCCAGTCCCGCGGCCTGGGGAGGGTGGGGATCCGGCGAAAGGATGAGGGGCCGGTTCCCCCCGCCCCCGATCTCAGAGAAGCTCCCAAAAGGGCAGCGGCGTGCCCACCTGCCACCACCTCAGGCGGCCGCGAACCATACAAATCGCCCGCGCCAAGAGGTACCCGGCGCTCGCGATTGGCTGAGCCGGACCAGTGCCCCTGGGCGGGGCCGGCCCCCACGAAGCGGCCGCGGGTCCCGCCCCCACGCAGGGGCCGCGGGTCCCGCCCCGCTGGTGCGCATGCGCGCAGTCCCCAGAGGACAGAGTCTGCGCACACCCCCGCCCGGCCCCCGACTCGCGCCGTGGCTCCCTCCCCTGTCCGCCGAGGCTTGTCGGCTCGGCGAGACAGCAAGACCTGCGGCCGGCAGGGGGCTGTGCGGACCCAAGGCGACTGCGGTGGCGCCGGCCTGTGGAAAATGCCACCAGGCGGCGCTTCGGTTCGTTGCTCAAGTGACGGCCGTTCCCCGCCCCCCCACCCCTGAACCCCCTGCGGCCGCCGGGGAAGAACCGGCCCGCGCAGGGAGTACCGCTCCGAGACGCTTCGGCGGGAACGAGGCCGACGGCCGGCTGTGCCGGTTGCGCCCCTGAGGTGAGTGCGGCCGGCGGCGGCGGCGGCAGGGCGCGGGGCGCGGGAAGGACGGGGGTTGTGGCGGCTGCCACCGCGGGTCCCCTCGGCGGAGGGAGGCGGCTCGGGCGTCTGCGGGGCTGGGAGGGCCGGCGCCGTCAGTGTTTAGTCTCAGCTATTCTGATGTCTAGTTTTGTGCCCTTTGCTATGTCCAATCCTATATGAATTTCTGTTTTTATCTGATCGCATGGGACTAGCCCAGTGGTTCTCCAATTGGCTGGACATTCAAATTGCTTGGAAAACTTTTTAAAAACATAGGGGCCTGCAGCCTTCACCAGACAAGTTAATTCAGAATTTCTGAAGGTGGGGCTGAGGCATTAGTATTTTCTTAAGCTCCCTGTGTGATTATTATGAGTCCAACAGTCACTCCCAACTCTAATAAAACGTTCTGACATTTTATAAAACTTGCCGATTGAGAACCTCAGCATGTGTTTCAAATGAGTCCAGAGGAGAGAATTTCCAGTGTTAGGTGTTGGTGTTTGTTCTATCAGTTGCATTCACAATGTAGGCTGACAAGGGGAAAAAAAAAAACAAACCAACAAACAAAAAAAAAAACAAGAAAAAAAAATTCACAGGGAAGTTAGACAGGCCGTGCAAATGAGAGCTCAGTCACAGAAGAGCTGTCTCCAGGAGACCAAAGTCATGCTCTTTCACATTCTAAGTGATTGGTTTGTGCAGTGAACCAAATCTGAGCAGTTCCAATGTTTGAAAATGTAATGACTTAAGTAGAAATACTAATATACCCTTCAAGGCCATGAAATATTTCCTTGGCCCTAGGAAACGTGTAACTTCTGTGAGCTCATGTAGGTCAATTTGATGGGCCTCTTATAACCTTAAGATTCATCTTGCTCCTTATCTTTCCTCTGCATTAAAATATGTTAATACCAACTTTGGAATCAAATCAATTCTTTTCTTTTTAAATCTGCCTTTTTAAAACTTCCTTTGTATTTGCAGAACTACCAAGGGGTTGTTAAAAATTACCATATTTTCTACCTCTGCATGAAATTAAGCAAAGACCGAAGTACGAAAAGGTCATCGAAACAAGAGACTATAAAAGAAACCTGAGAATAGCGGTACATTGCTAATGATAGCCTAAAATTTAATTTAAAGCCAGTCCTGAAAATGTGTAATGGTTAAGGATTGAGTTTCTATCCTCATCCACATGTTTAAAGAATCGTCTGTATTGGCTATCTCTAACCAAATAAGTGGGAATGGGAGAGGGCGGGGAACAACTCACTAAGAATCTACTCATCTATAGTCCTTTTATCTTTTCATTTAGAAGGGTAAGCTACTGAATATCATATATATGATGCGGTACATAAAATGTGATAAATGCTGCACCTAACACACAAAGTCTACAATAGACCATAGATCTGCAAAGGATTATGATCTATGGATCAGAACTAGCAGAGTTAACATCAACCCAGTTCCTAGCAAACGTTGCTAACTTATGGCCATAGCTATCATTTCAGGCCCAATACCCCCTTTATAAAAGCAAATATTGTGTAGACCCCCTTCCCTTCCAAACGAGGCACTCTATCTTCAACTATAATTTTTAAGTACATTTAAATCAATTTAGAATACTGGAATATATGTTATTGTACATTCATAACTATACTATATTCCTATTCCTACACCCCGCTTAATTATAATAAGTAAGTTAGGATCAGGGAAAGCAATATGAGAAATTATCCCACACGGGAAGTTCAGGAAAAATGAAAGAGCAAAGGCAGAGATGGACTCTAAGCTAATAGCAGACCAGTGTTATCTGCAGACGATCACAGACAAAGGGGGAAAAATACTTAACTGGAGTATGTATAACATGCTAAGATAAATGACAATCTGTCAATGTTGACCAAGAATGAGGAAGTTTGATATTCTTGTGAATAAGCTATTTCTAAACGTACTTATAAAACAATTCAGTGTGTTATGACACGAGTTAAGAGTGCCAATGAAGTGCCCTGGAAACATTTCATCCCAGAGCCAGCCACATGTCCAAAGATGCATTCGGTCTGTGGTGGGAAAGATAAGCGGGCCGGGGCCTCCAGATGAGGGGAGCCGTGTAGCAAGTTGGGGCAAGGACGCAGATGCCAAAGCTGGGCCTGTCCCACAGGGAGCTCAGGAGGGACTCAGCTGCTGCTTTGGGAGGTGGCAGGAGGTGGGGGGAGGGGATAGCCCGACCCTGGCTCCTGAAGCACCCCTCCCCTCCCTTCCTACTTGGGTCCCACACAGCGCCCCTCACTCCATCCTGCCTTGGCCTACCTGTGCCCCACATACACCCCGGTGCTTCCCTCCCCGTTGCCTGACCCCGAGCCTCCCTGCCTGCCTTCGACCATCCCCAGTACCCCCATCGTGCCGTGACCTACCTGCACCTGGGGCTCCATCCTGCTTCCCTGCTGGGGACTGGCCTTCTTGGACATGTGCGTCTCCTGGCAAGCTCTGGAGCCCTGAAGTACCTGAAATAACCTTAAGTTCAGGAAAAGAATAAAGCTCAATGATAAAGAAAATCTCTATCATTTTATTCATTGAATCATGTTGTTTATGTTTACATATAAAGTATGCATATCTGTGTGCATATGCATGGCTATATTTTGGGTTTTTATGTAATAAAATTACATATTAACATTTTATTTCTTTAAAACATTGACGCATTGTGGCAAAACGTTAGCATTTAAAAATCTTTCTTTTCAGAAATCAGATCGTATACAAATGCTTGAAGTTTCTTTTTCACCTTTCCTTTATCCCATTCCCTTCTTTGCATCCAAAGAGGTAACCGTTATCCTGAAGTCAGTGTTGTTTTACTTTCCCAGCTGTTTTTTTTTTCGCCAGTCCCGCGGCCTGGGGAGGGTGGGGCTCCGGCGAAAGGACGAGGGGCGGGTTCCCCTCCCGATCTCAGAGAAGCTCCAAAACGGGCAGCGGCGTGCCCACCTGCCGCCACCTCGGGCGGCCGCGAACCATTCAAATCGCCCGCGCCAAGAGGTACCCGGCGCTCGCGATTGGCTGAGCCGGACCAGCGCCCCTGGGCGGGGCCGGCCCCCTCGCAGCGGCCGCGGGTCCCGCCCCCACGCAGGGGCCGCGGGTCCCGCCCCGCTGGTGCGCATGCGCGCAGTCCCCAGAGGAAAGAGTCTGCGCACACCCCCGCCCGGCCTCCGACTCGCGCCGCGGCTCCCTCCCCTGTCCGCGGAGGCTTGTCGGCTCGGCGAGACAGCAAGAGCTGAGGCCGGCAGGGGGCTGTGCGGACCCAAGGCGGCTGCGGTGGCGCCGGCCTGTGGAAAATGCCACCAGGCGGCGCTTCGGTTCGTTGCTCGTGTGACGTCCGTTCCCCGCCCCCCCATCCCTGAACCCCCTGCGACCGCCGGGGAAGAACCGGCCCGCGCAGTGAGTACCGCACCGAGACGCTTCGGCGGGAACGAGGCCGACGGCCGGCTGTGCCGGTTGCGCCCCTGAGGTGAGTGCGGGCGGCGGCGGCGGCGGCAGGGCGCGGGGCGCGGGAAGGACGGGGGTTGCGGCGGCTGCCACCCCGGGTCCCCGCGGCGGAGGGAGGCCGCGCGGGCCTCTGCGGGGCGGGGAGGGCCGGCGCCGTCAGTGTTTAGTCTCAGCTATTCTGATGTCTAGTTTTGTGCCCTTTGCTATGTCCAATCCTATATGAATTTCTGTTTTTATCTGATCGCATGGGACTAGCCCAGTGGTTCTCCAATTGGCTGGACATTCAAATTGCTTGGAAAACTTTTTAAAAACATAGGGGCCTGCAGCCTTCCCCAGACAAGTTAATTCAGAATTTCTGAAGGTGGGGCTGAGGCATTAGTATTTTCTTAAGCTCCCTGTGTGATTATAATGAGTCCAACAATCACTCCCAACTCTAATAAAACGTTCTGACATTTTATAAAACTTGCCGATTGAGAACCTCAGCATGTGTTTCAAATGAGTTCAGAGGAGAGAGTTTCCAGTGTTAGGTGTTGTTGTTTGTTCTATCAGTTGCATTCACAATGTAGGCTGACAAGGGGAAAAAAAAAACAAAACAACAACAAGAAAAAAAAAATTCAAAGGGAAGGTAGACAGGCCGTGCAAAGGAGAGCTCAATCACAGAAGAGCTGTCTCCAGGAGACCAAAGTCATGCTCTTTAACATTCTAAGTGATTGGTTTGTGCAGTGAACCAAATCTGAGCAGTTCCAATGTTTGAAAATGTAATGACTTACATAGAAATACTAATATACCCTTCAAGGTCATGAAACAGTTCCTTGGCCTTAGGAAACGTGTAACTTCTGTGAGCTCATGTAGGTCAATTTGATGGGCCTCTTATAAACTTAAGATTCATCTTGCTCCTTATCTTTCCTCTGCATTAAAATATGTTAATACCAGCTTTGGAATCAAATCAATTCTTTTCTTTTTAAATCTGCCTTTTTAAAAGTTCCTTTGTATTTGCAGAATTACCAAGGAGTTGTTAAAAATTACCGTATTTTCTACCTCTGAATGAAATTAAGCAAAGACCGAAGTACGAAAAGGTCATCGAAACAAGAGACTATAAAAGAAACCTGAGAATAGCGGTACACTGCTAATGATAGCCTAAAATTTAATTTAAAGTCAGTCCTGAAACTGTGTAATGGTTAAGGATTGAGTTTCTATCCTCATCCACATGTTTAAAGAATCTTCTGTATTGGCTATCTCTAACCAAATTAGTGGGAATGGGAGAGGGCGGGGAACAGCTCACTAAGAATCTACTCATCTATAGTCCTTTTATCTTTTCATTTAGAAGGGTAAGCTACTGAATGTCATATATATAATGCGGTACATAAAATGTGATAAATGCTGCACCTAACACACAAAGTCTACAATAGACCATAGATCTACAAAGGACTGTGATCTATGGATCAGAACTAGCAGAGTTAACATCAACCCAGTTCCTAGCAAACGTTGCTAACTTATGGCCATAGCTATCATTTCAGGCCCAATACCCCCGTTATAAAAGCAAATATTCTGTAGACCCCCTTCCCTTCCAAACGAGGCACTCTATCTTCAACTATAATTTTTAAGTAAATTTAAATCAATTTAGAATAATGGAATATATGTTATTGTACATTCATAACTATACTATATTCCTATTCCTACACCCCTCTTAATTATAATAAGTAAGTTAGGATCAGGGAAAGCAATATGAGAAATTATCCCACACGGGAAGTTCAGGAAAAATGAAAGAGCAAAGGCAGAGATGGACTCTCAGCTACTAGCAGGCCAGTTTTCTCTGTAGACGATCACAGACAAAGGGGGAAAAATACTTAACTGGAGTATGTATAACATGCTAAGATAAATTACAATCTGTCAATGTTGACCAAGAGTGAGGAAGTTTGATATTCCTGTGAATGAGCTATTTATAAACGTACTTATAAACCAATTCAGTGTGTTATGACACGAGTTAAGAGTGCCAATGAAGTGCCCTGGAAACATTTCATCCCAGAGCCAGCCACATGTCCAAAGATGCATTCGGTCTGTGGTGGGAAAGATAAGCGGGCCGGGGGCTCCAGATGAGGGGAGCCGTGTAGCAAGTTGGGGCAAGGACGCAGATGCCAAAGCTGGGCCTGTCCCACAGGGAGCTCAGGAGGGACTCAGCTGCTGCTTTGGGAGGTGGCAGGAGGTGGGGGGAGGGGATAGCCCGACCCTGGCTCCTGAAGCACCCCTCCACTCCCTTCCTACTTGGGTCCCACACAGCGCCCCTCACTCCATCCTGCCTTGGCCTACCTGTGCCCCACATACACCCCGGTGCTTCCCTCCCCGTTGCCTGACCCCGAGCCTCCCTGCCTGCCTTCGACCATCCCCAGTACCCCCATCGTGCCGTGACCTACCTGCACCTGGGGCTCCATCCTGCTTCCCTGCTGGGGACTGGCCTTCTTGGACATGTGCGTCTCCTGGCAAGCTCTGGAGCCCTGAAGTACCTGAAATAACCGTACGTTCAGGAAAAGAATAAAGCTCAATGATAAAGAAAATCTCTATCATTTTATTCATTGAATGATGTTTTTTATGTTTACATATAAAATATGCATATCTGTGTGCATATGCATGACTAAATTTTGGGGTTTTATGTAATAAAATTACATATTAACATTTAATTTCTTCAAAACATTGAAGCATTGTGGCAAAATGTTAGCATTTAAAAATCTTTCTTTTAAGAAATCAAATCATATACAAATGCTTGAAGTTTCTTTTTCTCCTTTCCTTTATCCCATTCCCTTCTTTCCATCCAAAGACGTAACCGTTATCCTGAAGTCAGTGTTGTTTTAATTTCCCAGCTGGGTTTGTTTTTTTTTTTTGTTTTTTTTTTTTTTTTGCCAGTCCCGCGGCCTGGGGAGGGTGGGGATCCGGCGAAAGGATGAGGGGCCGGTTCCCCCCGCCCCCGATCTCAGAGAAGCTCCCAAAAGGGCAGCGGCGTGCCCACCTGCCACCACCTCAGGCGGCCGCGAACCATACAAATCGCCCGCGCCAAGAGGTACCCGGCGCTCGCGATTGGCTGAGCCGGACCAGTGCCCCTGGGCGGGGCCGGCCCCCACGAAGCGGCCGCGGGTCCCGCCCCCACGCAGGGGCCGCGGGTCCCGCCCCGCTGGTGCGCATGCGCGCAGTCCCCAGAGGACAGAGTCTGCGCACACCCCCGCCCGGCCCCCGACTCGCGCCGTGGCTCCCTCCCCTGTCCGCCGAGGCTTGTCGGCTCGGCGAGACAGCAAGACCTGCGGCCGGCAGGGGGCTGTGCGGACCCAAGGCGACTGCGGTGGCGCCGGCCTGTGGAAAATGCCACCAGGCGGCGCTTCGGTTCGTTGCTCAAGTGACGGCCGTTCCCCGCCCCCCCACCCCTGAACCCCCTGCGGCCGCCGGGGAAGAACCGGCCCGCGCAGGGAGTACCGCTCCGAGACGCTTCGGCGGGAACGAGGCCGACGGCCGGCTGTGCCGGTTGCGCCCCTGAGGTGAGTGCGGCCGGCGGCGGCGGCGGCAGGGCGCGGGGCGCGGGAAGGACGGGGGTTGTGGCGGCTGCCACCGCGGGTCCCCTCGGCGGAGGGAGGCGGCTCGGGCGTCTGCGGGGCTGGGAGGGCCGGCGCCGTCAGTGTTTAGTCTCAGCTATTCTGATGTCTAGTTTTGTGCCCTTTGCTATGTCCAATCCTATATGAATTTCTGTTTTTATCTGATCGCATGGGACTAGCCCAGTGGTTCTCCAATTGGCTGGACATTCAAATTGCTTGGAAAACTTTTTAAAAACATAGGGGCCTGCAGCCTTCACCAGACAAGTTAATTCAGAATTTCTGAAGGTGGGGCTGAGGCATTAGTATTTTCTTAAGCTCCCTGTGTGATTATTATGAGTCCAACAGTCACTCCCAACTCTAATAAAACGTTCTGACATTTTATAAAACTTGCCGATTGAGAACCTCAGCATGTGTTTCAAATGAGTCCAGAGGAGAGAATTTCCAGTGTTAGGTGTTGGTGTTTGTTCTATCAGTTGCATTCACAATGTAGGCTGACAAGGGGAAAAAAAAAAACAAACCAACAAACAAAAAAAAAAACAAGAAAAAAAAATTCACAGGGAAGTTAGACAGGCCGTGCAAATGAGAGCTCAGTCACAGAAGAGCTGTCTCCAGGAGACCAAAGTCATGCTCTTTCACATTCTAAGTGATTGGTTTGTGCAGTGAACCAAATCTGAGCAGTTCCAATGTTTGAAAATGTAATGACTTAAGTAGAAATACTAATATACCCTTCAAGGCCATGAAATATTTCCTTGGCCCTAGGAAACGTGTAACTTCTGTGAGCTCATGTAGGTCAATTTGATGGGCCTCTTATAACCTTAAGATTCATCTTGCTCCTTATCTTTCCTCTGCATTAAAATATGTTAATACCAACTTTGGAATCAAATCAATTCTTTTCTTTTTAAATCTGCCTTTTTAAAACTTCCTTTGTATTTGCAGAACTACCAAGGGGTTGTTAAAAATTACCATATTTTCTACCTCTGCATGAAATTAAGCAAAGACCGAAGTACGAAAAGGTCATCGAAACAAGAGACTATAAAAGAAACCTGAGAATAGCGGTACATTGCTAATGATAGCCTAAAATTTAATTTAAAGCCAGTCCTGAAAATGTGTAATGGTTAAGGATTGAGTTTCTATCCTCATCCACATGTTTAAAGAATCGTCTGTATTGGCTATCTCTAACCAAATAAGTGGGAATGGGAGAGGGCGGGGAACAACTCACTAAGAATCTACTCATCTATAGTCCTTTTATCTTTTCATTTAGAAGGGTAAGCTACTGAATATCATATATATGATGCGGTACATAAAATGTGATAAATGCTGCACCTAACACACAAAGTCTACAATAGACCATAGATCTGCAAAGGATTATGATCTATGGATCAGAACTAGCAGAGTTAACATCAACCCAGTTCCTAGCAAACGTTGCTAACTTATGGCCATAGCTATCATTTCAGGCCCAATACCCCCTTTATAAAAGCAAATATTGTGTAGACCCCCTTCCCTTCCAAACGAGGCACTCTATCTTCAACTATAATTTTTAAGTACATTTAAATCAATTTAGAATACTGGAATATATGTTATTGTACATTCATAACTATACTATATTCCTATTCCTACACCCCGCTTAATTATAATAAGTAAGTTAGGATCAGGGAAAGCAATATGAGAAATTATCCCACACGGGAAGTTCAGGAAAAATGAAAGAGCAAAGGCAGAGATGGACTCTAAGCTAATAGCAGACCAGTGTTATCTGCAGACGATCACAGACAAAGGGGGAAAAATACTTAACTGGAGTATGTATAACATGCTAAGATAAATGACAATCTGTCAATGTTGACCAAGAATGAGGAAGTTTGATATTCTTGTGAATAAGCTATTTCTAAACGTACTTATAAAACAATTCAGTGTGTTATGACACGAGTTAAGAGTGCCAATGAAGTGCCCTGGAAACATTTCATCCCAGAGCCAGCCACATGTCCAAAGATGCATTCGGTCTGTGGTGGGAAAGATAAGCGGGCCGGGGCCTCCAGATGAGGGGAGCCGTGTAGCAAGTTGGGGCAAGGACGCAGATGCCAAAGCTGGGCCTGTCCCACAGGGAGCTCAGGAGGGACTCAGCTGCTGCTTTGGGAGGTGGCAGGAGGTGGGGGGAGGGGATAGCCCGACCCTGGCTCCTGAAGCACCCCTCCCCTCCCTTCCTACTTGGGTCCCACACAGCGCCCCTCACTCCATCCTGCCTTGGCCTACCTGTGCCCCACATACACCCCGGTGCTTCCCTCCCCGTTGCCTGACCCCGAGCCTCCCTGCCTGCCTTCGACCATCCCCAGTACCCCCATCGTGCCGTGACCTACCTGCACCTGGGGCTCCATCCTGCTTCCCTGCTGGGGACTGGCCTTCTTGGACATGTGCGTCTCCTGGCAAGCTCTGGAGCCCTGAAGTACCTGAAATAACCGTACGTTCAGGAAAAGAATAAAGCTCAATGATAAAGAAAATCTCTATCATTTTATTCATTGAATCATGTTTTTTATGTTTACATATAAAATATGCATATCTGTGTGCATATGCATGACTAAATTTTGGGGTTTTATGTAATAAAATTACATATTAACATTTAATTTCTTCAAAACATCGAAGCATTGTGGCAAAATGTTAGCATTTAAAAATCTTTCTTCTAAGAAATCAAATCATATACAAATGCTTGAAGTTTCTTTTTCAACTTTCCTTTATCCCATTCCCTTCTTTCTATCCAAAGACATAACTGTTATCCTGAAGTCAGTGTTGTTTTACTTTCCCAGCTTTTTTTTTTTTTTTTTTTTTGCCAGTCCCGCAGCCTGGGGAGGGTGGGTCTCTGGCGAAAGGATGAGGGGCGGGTTCCCCTCCCGATCTCAGAGAAGCTCTCAATAGGGCAGCGGGCTGCCCATCTGCCCTCACCTCAGGCGGCCGCGAACCATTCAAATGGCCCGCACCAAGAGGTACCCGGCGCTCGCGATTGGCTGAGCCGGACCAGCGCCCCTGGGCGGGGCCGGTCCCCTCGCAGCGGCCGCGTGTCCCGCCCCCACGGAGCGGCCGCGCGTCCCGCCCCGCTGGTGCGCATGCGCGCAGTCCCCAGAGGAAAGAGTCTGCGCACACCCCCGCCCGGCCTCCGACTGGCGCCGCGGCTCCCTCCCCTGTCCGCGGAGGCTTGTCGGCTGGGCGAGACAGCAAGAGCTGCGGCCGGCAGGGCGCCGTGCGGACCCAAGGCGACTGCGGTGGCGCCGGCGTGTGGAAAATGCCACCAGGCGGCGCTTCGGTTCGTTGCTCGTGTGACGGCCGTTCCCCGCCCCCCACCCCTGAACCCCCTGCTACCGCCGGGGAAGAACCGACCCGCGCAGGGAGTACCGCACCGAGACGCCTCGGCGGGAACGAGGCCGACGGCCGGCTGTGCCGGTTGCGCCCCTGAGGTGAGTGGGGGCGGCGGCGGCGGCGGCGGCGAGGCGCGGGGCGCGGGAAGGACGGGGGTTGCGGCGGCTGCCACCCCGGGTCCCCGCGGCGGAGGGAGGCTGCGCGGGCCTCTGCGGGGCGGGGAGGGCCGGCGCCGTCAGTGTTTAGTCTCAGCTATTCTGATGTCTAGTTTTGTGCCCTTTGCTATGTCCAATCCTATATGAATTTCTGTTTTTATCTGATCGAATGGGAATAGCCCAGTGGTTCTCCAATTGGCTGGACATTCAAATTGCTTGGAAAACTTTTTAAAAACATAGGGGCCTGCAGCCTTCCCCAGACAAGTTAATTCAGAATTTCTGAAGGTGGAGCTGAGGCATTAGTATTTTCTTAAGCTCCCTGTGTGATTATAATGAGTCCAACAATCACTCCCAACTCTAAAAAGTTCTGACATTTTATAAAACTTGCCGATTGAGAACCTCAGTATGTGTTTCAAATGAGTTTAGAGGAGAGAATTTCCAGTGTTAGGTGTTGGTGTTTGTTCTATCAGTTGCATTCACAATGTAGGCTGACAAGGGTGAAAAAAAAAAAAAACAAGAAAAAAAAATTAACAGGGAAGGTAGACAGGCCGTGGAAACGAGAGCTCAATCACAGAAGAGCTGTCTCCAGGAGACCAAAGTCATGCTCTTTAACATTCTAAGTGATTGGTTTGAGCAGTGAACCAAATCTGAGCAGTTCCAATGTTTGAAAATGTAATGACTTACATAGAAATACTAATATACCCTTCAAGGTCATGAAACAGTTCCTTGGCCTGAGGAAACATGTAACTTCTGTGAGCTCATGTAGGTCAATTTGATGGGCCTCTTATAACCTTAAGATTCATCTTGATCCTTATATGCATTAAAATATGTTAATACCAGCTTTGGAATCAAATCAATTCTTTTCTTTTAAATCTGTCTTTTTGAAACTTCCTTTGTATTTGCAGAATTACCAAGGAGTTGTTAAAAATTACCGTATTTTCTACCTCTGAATGAAATTAAGCAAAGACCGAAGTACGAAAGGTCATCGAAACAAGAGACTATAAAAGAAACCTGAGAATAGCGGTACACTGCTAATGATAGCCTAAAATTTAATTTAAAGTCAGTCCTGAAACTGTGTAATGGTTAAGGATTGAGTTTCTATCCTCATCCACATGTTTAAAGAATCTTCTGTATTGGCTATCTCTAACCAAATTAGTGGGAATGGGAGAGGGCGGGGAACAACTCACTAAGAATCTACTCATCTATAGTCCTTTTATCTTTTCATTTAGAAGGCTAAGCTTCTGAATGTCATATATATAATGCGGTACATAAAATGTGATAAATGCTGCACCTAACACACAAAGTCTACAATAGACCATATATCTACAAAGGACTATGATCTATGGATCAGAACTAGCAGAGTTAACATCAACCCAGTTCCTAGCAAACGTTGCTAACTTATGGCCATAGCTATCATTTCAGACCCAATACCCCCTTTATAAAAGCAAATATTCTGTAGACCCTCTTCCCTTCCAAATGAGGCACTCTATCTTCAACTATAATTTTTAAGTAAATTTAAATCAATTTAGAATAATGGAATATATGTTATTGTACATTCATAACTATACTATATTCCTATTCCTACACCCCTCTTAATTATAATAAGTAAGTTAGGATCAGGGAAAGCAATATGAGAAATTATCCCACACGGGAAGTTCAGGAAAAATGAAAGAGCAAGGCAGAGATGGACTCTCAGCTACTAGCAGGCCAGTTTTCTCTGTAGACGATCACAGACAAAGGGGGAAAAATACTTGACTGGAGTATGTATAACATGCTAAGATAAATTACAATCTGTCAATGTTGACCAAGAGTGAGGAAGTTTGATATTCTTGTGAATGAGCTATTTATAAACGTACTTATAAAACAATTCAGTGTGTTATGACACGAGTTAAGAGTGCCAATGAAGTGCCCTGGAAACATTTCACCCCAGAGCCAGCCACATGTCCAAAGATGCATTCGGTCTGTGGTGGGAAAGAAAAGTGGGCCAGGGGCTCCAGATGAGGGGAGCCGTGTAGCAACTTGGGGCAAGGACGCAGATGCCAAAGCTGGGCCTGTCAGACAGGGAGCTCAGGAGGGACTCAGCTGCTGCTTTGGGAGGTGGCAGGAGGTGGGGGGAGGGGATAGCCCGACCCTGGCTCCTGAAGCACCCCTCCACTCCCTTCCTACTTGGGTCCCACACAGCGCCCCTCACTCCATCCTGCCTTGGCCTACCTGTGCCTCACATACACCCCGGTGCTTCCCTCCCCGTTGCCTGACCCCGAGCCTCCCTGCCTGCCTTCGACCATCCCCAGTACCCCCATCGTGCCGTGACCTACCTGCACCTGAGGCTCCATCCTGCTTCCCTGCTGGGGACTGGCCTTCTTGGACATGTGCGTCTCCTGGCAAGCTCTTGAGCCCTGAAATACCTGAAATAACCGTAAGTTCAGGAAAAGAATAAAACTCAATGATAAAGAAAATCTCTATCATTTTATTCATTGAATCATGTTGTTTATGTTTACATATAAAATATGCATATCTGTGTGCATATGCATGGCTATATTTTGGGGTTTTATGTAATAAAATTACATATTAACATTTTATTTCTTCAAAACATTGAAGCATTGTGGCAAAACGTTAGCATTTAAAAATCTTTCTTTTAAGAAATCAAATCATATACAAATGCTTGAAGTTTCTTTTTCACCTTTCCTTTATCCCATTCCCTTCTTTGCATCCAAAGAGGTAACCGTTATCCTGAAGTCAGTGTTGTTTCACTTTCCCAGCTGTTTTTTTTTTCACCAGTCCCGCGGCCTGGGGAGGGTGGGGCTCCGGCGAAAGGACGAGGGGCGGGTTCCCCTCCCAATCTCAGAGAAGCTCCCAAAAGGGCAGCGGTGTGCCCACCTGCTGCCACCTCGTGCGGCCGCGAACCATTCAAATCGCTGGCGCCAAGAGGTACCCGGCGCTCGCGATTGGCTGAGCCGGACCAGCGCCCCTGGGCGGGGCCGGCCCCCTCGCAGCGGCCGCGTGTCCCGCCCCCACGCAGGGTCCCAGACTGGGACAAGAAGCCTGCCAAGGCCTCGAGCGGCGGGGCCAAGGGCCGGGGTGGGTGGCGTCTCTAATTCTAGTCGTCACACCCCTGCCTGTGTCCATGTGGAAGACCAAGCACCCGACAGGCGATGGGGCCTGCGGCCAGCTTCTCCCGCGCAGCCCTCACCCCTGCGTGCAGTCTCAGGACAGTGGGAGGAACTGAGAGCAAGTTAGGGTTGTCGGGCGCTGTTTCCCCAGAACCCGAGTGGAAGTGGGGGCTGGCAGCCTGTGGAGCTGTGGGCCCCCTGGGCGGACCCTGGGGAGCGGACTCCCTCCGAGAGCATGCTCTGGCCCTGGCTGGGGGGCTGGCAGGTGCCCGGAAGTATGAAACTCCTCAGGGGCTTCCCGGGGGCTCTGGGCTCAGAAGAGGGTGGCCTGGCTTCCACTGCTGCTCGGAGCCGGCCCTCAGCCTGGGGAGGAAGTCACCAGCTCTCGGGGTTACGTCCCCAAAGTGCCTGGATCTGAGGGGTTAAACAGGCGAGAGAACAGCTCTGTCCAGCTTTTTATTCAAAATTCTTCTACTCAATTAAGGAGATCATAAAAATGCTAAGCATGTCCCTTTCTTCCCGGGAGCTCAATGGACCGACCCATTGTGGTTTCATATGGGGAGCCCGTGGCCTGGGGGGCTGCCGAGGCCCTGAATTGGCCTTTGTGCCAGACTGAGCTCATGGCCGGGCTGCGCTGTGGCCAGATGCCCGGTCCAATCCCCTCCCTGCTCCGTTGGCAAGAGTCCCCGTGACCGTGGCCCTCATCCTGCCCACAGACTCTGCGGAGTGCTTGTCAAGGGCCCTGTTCTGGAACGTTCTCAGCAGACCCTCCTATGGGTCTGCGTGAGCTCAGCCCGTCATCCCAGGGCGGAGGGCTGGCCTGCCCCATTTTGGACTGGCACTCAGAAGAGGCAGGTGTGGCTGGCATTTGCCTGGCGGTTCCTGCCTGGGGGGGCCTGGGGAACAGTCCTGGGCAGAGGGCACCTCCTTGCTAGCCCTGCTGGGCACACAGAGGGTGGTGGAGTTACTGTGGTCGTCATTCTGAGCCACAAATTTAAGAACATTTCTTCTGGGCCGTCCCCCCACCTCAAAATAGCTGATATGCGGCCTGGGCATTGATTTTTTCCAGCTGAACCCCAGGAGCGGAGCTTCCTCTGTTTCCTGGGTGTTTTGTATGGACCCCTACTTGTTCTGTCGGGGGTGCCACTTCTCCCGAGGGAAGAAAGCCACCAGAGGTTCTGTTGTAACCTCTGGAATGTGCCTTTTCCTGGAAAGGCTGCAGTGAAATTTCAGGGAGGTGGAGGAGGGGAAAGGCCCCGGGGCTGTTTTCAGGCACAGCTGGTCACATGACTGTGGCACTTAGGGCCTTGGCATTTTTTAAAGGTGGACATAGAACTGGCGGGAGGTCAGGGCTCTCAGCCTCTGCTCCCCATCCTTAAACGCAGCAGCTGCAGGGAGACAGGTGGTGAGGGAGTGTCTTCTGCAGCCTGGCGGTGCCCTGGTGGGTGTGAGCTCCTGTCTGCTTCAGGAAACAGTGAGTCCAGCCCAGACCTCAGGCTGCCCTCCACATGTGGCCCCCGTGTCCCAGGCGGCCTGGCCTCTGGGGAAGGGGCTGGGAGCCGGGAGCCGCCCGGAGCAGCCCCAGCTGGCCATCTCTGCCCCCCACGAGTCTGGGCTGCTTGTCTCCACCCCCGTGGGGTGGAGTCACGACTTAGAAAGGCAGAGCTAGTGAGGTTGTCACAGTGGAAAAAAATACGACTTCTGTGAGTGAGATTCCCTTACTTAAAGAATAACAGTCATACACGTTCAGCCCCAGATCTGGAAAACAGCCTGTGACCCAGACCCTGCTCCGTCCGGTCCCCAGTGCAGGTGGGAGAGGCTGCCGGTCCCTCCGCCGTGTCAGGGTCACCCCAGGCCCGGTCCCTCCGCCCCTCCCCACATGCTGTGTGCAAGCCCCCACCTGGGGGCCCCGTCCCGCCCGCGGGGCTGGGGGCAGCCCCACGGAGAAGTGCAGAAGGAACCCCGTGTCTCGCCAGGCCAGGAGGTTGGGGCTGGAGTCGGTGCGTACGGGGCTGGGACAGGGCGTTTCCCAAGATGAGACAGGCTTCCTGCTCTCCCGGGTTTGTGTCCCGGGCCCTGACCCGCTGCAGACAGGGCTGCAGGCTCCACAGAAAGGCGGTGTTACAGCTGCCGTTCTGCACTGCATTACGCTTCAGATTGCTAGTTGTCTTTCTATAAAAGGTGCAGGTCTGTGAAGGAAGCTCTGGGCTCTGCTCCTCTCTGGGCACCATCAGGGTTGCCTGAGGTTACCACCGCCCTGACCCATCGCTCTTTCTTCCTGTGTCATCAGTGGAAGGCCTGCGAGAGCCAGGCTTCAACCCAGAGGCAAGGCAGGGAGGGATGTTCTTGTTAAGTGACAGTCAGCGCTCACCTGGGGCGGGTGGAGAGCGCGGGGCCAGGCTCAGCCCTTGGCCCTGACCAACAGGTGACCGCCACACCGAAAAGGGGCTCACAGCCCCACCTAGGTGGGAACCGCTGACCAGAGCAGCCACATCTTCCCCAACCACCGGATGGAGGGCCACCCGTGGCCACATCTTTACCGTTCCCTGGGGCAGAGAGGGAAATTTGTAGTAAACATGCAGTGACTTTGGGGTCACATGCGCAGACTTGGAAAGTGCGATCAGAAACTTCTTTCCTTCTGTTGAAAGTTGACAGTGTCCTTTCTAATATCGCAAGAAATGCCAGGCCGGGAGACGGCCCAGGTGGCCTCCCTTGGTGCTGGGCGCCACTGCTTGTGGGGACATGCGGTCTGGGCGTGTGTGCCTGTTTCCTGGTGGGGGTGTCACGGGGGCTTTGCAGGTGCTGTGGGGTTGACGGGGGTCATATGTGTACTATGTGTGTGTACATGAAAGCCGCACCTCTGTCTGGTGACCCTGCAGACCCCGGCCATCACCGGGTGTGGCCGTCGGAGAGGCAGGCCATGGTCCCCGCTGCGCACACACTCACACCTCTTTCCCTCCTGCAGCCATCGCCATGCTGAAGGACAAGGAGCCCAGGGCCTTCATCGTCAGGGACAGCCACTCCTTCCGGGGCGCCTACGGGCTGGCCATGAAGGTGGCCATGCCCCCGCCCTCCGTCCTGCAGCTGAACAAGAAAGGTGGGTCCCGGACGGCTCTGCTCAGCCCCACCTGCTGCTTAACCTTCCCGCCCATGCGGCCCTGGGGACAGGAACAGCCCTCACGGGTCTTCTCAGCATTTCCTGTCTCGGCTCTGTTTTAGGAAGTGCTGCCCAGCTCAAGAACGGAGGTTAATTGTCAGCTTTATTTTTCTGATTGCTCTGAGCAGGTGACCCAGCCCATGGGTCAGATGCCGGACACGGTGCCCACTCTCAGCCTGTCTGCCTCAGTCCCTCTGACTTCCGAGCGTAAACGTCTAATAAGTTCCCCTGTCTTCTCCCTGGCTCTCTGTCCAGTGCACACAAGCACACGTGTCCTCCCCTCTTACACCAGAGGCGGCTCACCACATGCCTGGCCTTCGTTCCTCCTCCCAGCCGAGCGTTCTGGTGGATTGAACGCGAGCCGGTGCGGGCCTGGTGTCACCAGGTCACCCCTCGGGGGAGAGGACGGAGCCTTCCGCCCTCCGGGCCAGGGCTTCGGCCGGTGCCGAGGGCCAGCGGGTACCACGTGGTTCACTCGGGCCTCTTGCTCTGTAACGGGCGCTCCGTGGCTTGACATCGTCAGGCCCAGGGAAGTGCGTGGTGCCTGCGCACAAGGCGAGCGTTGTCCTGCACCTGGTGGGTGTGCAGTGGACCCAGGCCGCGGGACTGTGGGGAGCCCGCCATGCCCTTCCCTCCCCGGGCATCGTAACCCAGCACCACTGTTCCTTCGGGGCCCCAGGTCCCCCGGCTCCGCCCCGCGAGGCCCGTCCAGCTGGCCCCGTGTCCTGTTGGTGGCCCCCCGGGAGCCTGCAAGCCACCAGCTCCCGGGAACAGCAGACACGCTGTGCTCGGCCTGGCCTCTTCCCAAGAACCCTGGTTCTCTGCCGGGAGCAGTGCCTAGAAACCGAGCTCCAATCACCAGGTTGCCCTTCGCTTCTGACTCTTGGCTTCCCTCCAGACCAGAGCTGGGGAAGACACCATTTTTAAAAATTCCTGAACTAAAGCTGATGCCACCAGCTCGCATACAGGGTCACGAGGTCCTTCCTCGCCTTCTCCCTCGGGGACAGGCTTGGCTTCCAGCAAATCAGTTTACGTCCTCCCTTCTCTGACCCCTAACACTTACTCTCATTTTTCTTTTTCTGTCACCCTCCTCTTTGCCTTTTTTTTTCTTATCGTTATGCTGCAAACGCTAAAGAATGGGAGTTTTTTTTTTTTATGGGAGTTTTTTTTTACCTCTCTTTCCCCCTAAACGGAGATTGTGGATGTCAGCACGTCACATGGCTCTTCCGGGGGGCACCTGGGCTCGCCTGGGGGCAGCGGGCATCAGAATAAGCAGGTTCTGAAGCCCCGGTGTTTAAAAAAGGTGCCGCTGCCCGCTTCCCTCAGACTCATGCCCAGCACCCAGTCCTTGGGTGAACTCTTTGCTTAAAGCTTCCTGGTGGAAAAGCGCCTGGAGTGAGTTACACCCTGCGGAATGTGAGACTCGGTGGCCCAGGGGTTATCAGGACGCAGGTGGTGGATGTGTGCACAGCAGCGGGGAGGGGCTGGGAAGGGGTGAGCCCGGGGCCGTGGTTGGAAGTGAGGGAGGGAGATGCTGTGTGCACACCAGCCAGGAGAGGGGAGCCTGGGACGGGAAGGAAGGAAGGAAGGAGGGACCACCACACACTCACTCCTGAGTGGAAACCAGGGCTTCTGGAGCTCAGGAGCTGCGTCGGCTTGACTGGGGGATGCAGGCGCTGGGCTGCAGGGAAACCCGTGGCTGACAGTTACAGCAGGAGTCTGGAGGCAGGAGTCAGAGCCCCGCAGCTGCCCAGCTCCTCTGTCTCCGCTGAGGCTTTTAAAGCGAGGCCACCTTTACCCCTCCTGCGTGCATCGCCTTTCAGGGAACACAGACGGTGGTGTGTAACTGTCCCCTCCAGGTGTGCAACCCGCCCATCTCTCAGGCTGACCTGCCTCAGCCTTGAGGCAGAGGCCACAAATAGGGGCTCTTGCAGGGGCAGACATCGGGGCTCACCGGCTTCGCCCGGCCCCTGGATGTGGCATTTGGATTTCAGAGCCCAGGGACAGATCTGAGAGGAGAGCTGGCCAAACCCGGAAAGAGGCCCACGGGTCCCCATGCCCCACTGGTTTCCCGGGGAGTGGGCAGCCATGGCCGCACGGCTGGGTTCCCGCAGTCACTTCGTGCCCTGGAACCCTTCCTGCCGGCTACCTGTCCCGCGCAGTGCCGGCACTCAGATGGCTGATGCCGTCTCTGTGTGTAACATGCGTCACGGGAGCCAGCTGGTCCTGCGTCAGAAGCATGAGTGGTCATGCAGGCTCGTCCCCACGGAGGACCAGGAGCGCCGTGCTGGTCAGCGCAGGGTGGCGGCTCCTGTCCCTTCTGCTCATCTGTGCTTTCCCTCCCTGGACCACCTGCCGTTCCCTGGCGTTTCATGCTGTGCTTTCTCTCTGGGCTCGTGGGCCGGGTGAACGCAGCCCTCCGGGGGCTCCTGCAGCTGGCTCGGGGCTCAGTTACCCAGGAGACTGGCACCACCCGGCTCTTTCCCGCAATGAGTTCTGGGGCATCATGCAGGGTCTGGGTCTCCCTGGCCTCTCGCTCAGGAGGGGAAGGAGCTGGAGTCCACATCACTGGCTCTTAGCTGCTTGTCCGGGTCCCTGGGGACGGTTCTGCAGGATGTTGCAAACGGTCCCCCGGGGACTCCCCAGCTCCAGGCATGGTCACTGGAGGCGTTCTGGCCGCCCATCCAGGCCATGACCCCCCCCAGCTCAGCTGCCTCCCGCGGGGCCGAGCTCTCCTTCCCATGTCCCCACCTTCCCAGGCGCTCGGTCTGTAAAACTTCTCTTCCTTTTGAATCTCTTGCCCCAGCTGGAGACTTGGCCAACGAACTGGTCCGGCATTTCTTGATCGAGTGCACCCCGAAGGGAGTGCAGTTGAAAGGATGCCCCAACGAGCCGTATTTCGGTGAGTGGCCGAGAGCCCGTGGTCGGCGTCCTGAACCCACAAGCCCGTTCATAGTGGGAGCTGCCTCGGATCCCGCAGGCGGTGTGGCCAGTCCTTTACAGATGGGCGGGGGGTGTCTCTGCCAAGAACCAGCCGCAGTCCCCTTCCCCCGACCCTTCCCCACCTGCCACGCTCCTCAGTTATTGAGGCTTTGCCCAGAGCCCCCCAGTAACAGAGCGTGCGCGCTGCTGAAGATAGAAGGGCCCCCTTTCAGAAGGTGCAGTGTGCTAATGCCTCTTTTGTCTTCGCCCGTCCGCAGGGAGCCTGACGGACTTGGTGTGCCAGCATTCCATCACGCCCCTGGCTCTGCCCTGCAAACTGCTCATTCCAGACAGAGGTACGCTGCCGGCTGCCCCAGGGCCGCTCTGGTTGGCTGGGTGGGCTCGCCCGCCCGCACAGATGCAGTGAGAACTATCAGACCGGAAGTTCCTTCTGCTCCCACGCTGGGGGTCCGCCCTGAGTAGCCCACCCCAGTCACGTAAGAGGTGGTCCCTCTGCACACACAGCCCTCGGTCGTATCTTCACATCGTGGGCTTTGGGAACAGTTTCAGTGGAGCAGAGACCCGTGGCTCAAAATTACAACATGCCTGGACTCAGGGACCTTCAGGGCCATTTACGTGTGAGTTTTATAATTCTGCACGATCACCAGCTGTTGATATTGTTGGCCAGAGGTGTGGGAAGGGCTCGGCTCTTTCCCTTGGTGTCTGTCTGAAAACACCCACAACACAGATTTAACACAAAGTGGCGTCCACTTCCCCGGACAGCCTCGAGGTCACAAATTGCATCATGGTCCAGAAAGACGATTCGTTTAAAATACAGGCAAAGCTGACTTGCTTTCTAAGATGCAGTTGTTCGTCTCCATTCACCCAGAGACGAGGAGGGTGTTTCACTGGGCTGCACCTGCCCCGGACATGGTGATGGTTTCTCCAGGCTGGGCTGTTTTCGCCTGGGGAGACCCCTCTCTCCGCGAGCTCAGTCACGGGCTTCCCCGCTGTCACGAGGGTTCTTGCCGGCGAGCCGGACCCATGTCTGTGTTTTCTTGCTCCTCCCGGCAGATCCGTTGGAGGAAATAACAGAAAGCTCTCCCCAGACCATGGCCAACTCCGCGACGGAGCTGCTGAAGCAGGGGGCAGGTGGGTCCCTGCTGCGTCCCCCAAACCTCCCGGTCCTGGGCACTGCCGGGCTCCTTTCCTCCCCGTGCATCCCGGGAGGTTTCCGTTGGGAAGCTGCACTGGGGCTGGGGGGCCCAGGGGTCGGGGCGGCAGGTCCAGGACTCCGCAGGCTGATCAGGACCAAATTCCGTGGAATCAAGGTCGAGTCCTGGGTTTTGTTCGGGGGGGTGTGGTGAGGCAGGGCGTGATGACCTGCCCCTCCAGCTGCAGGCGTGCAGATGTGCACGTGACCAGTGAGTCCACAGAGGGACTCACGCTGCCCCCAGCCCAGGCTGACCCCAGGCGGCGACTCCCCGGAGCACTGTGTTCTTAGTAACAGGCTTTATTTTTCAGCACAGGTTTAGGTTCACAGCAAACCTGGCAGGAAGGTACAGGGATTTCCCATGTGGCCCTGCCCCCACACGTGCACAGCCTTCATCCCAGTCCCTGAGCCTGCAGGGGCCCGTCATCGTCACCAGCGCCCACAGTTTACACGAGGGCTCCCTCTCGGCTGTGTAAGGACACGTGTCCAGCATTGCTGTCCCACAGAGCAGTGCCTCCGCGCTCCACCCACTCGCCCCCCTCCCTCACCCTGGCCACCCCTGGTCCTTGATGGCCCCGTGGTTTTGCCCTTTCCAGAGTGCCGCATAGTTGGAATCATACAGCACGTAGCTCTTTAGACTGGCTTTCTTCCCTGGGTCATATGCATTCAGGACCCCTCCATGTCCCTTCACGGCTCTGTGGCGTGGTTCTTTTTATCACCAAATGATATCCCATCGTCGGGACGGACCACAGTGTATTTGTCCATTCGCCCGCTGAAGGACATCTTGGTTGTGTCCACGTTTTGGCAGTTGCAAATAAAGCTGCTGTAAACAGCCACATTCAGGTTACGACGTGGACATAATTTTCATCTCCTTTGGGTAAAGACTGGGGAGCCCAAATGCTGGATCGTAGGGTAGGAGTGTGTTCATTCTGTAAGGAGGCACCAAACCGTCTTCCAAAGTGGCCACACCGTTTGCATCCCCACCGGCAGTGCTGAGTGTCCTGTGGCCCCACGTCCTCCCCAGCGTGTGGTGGCGTCTGTGTGCTGGGTCGTGGTCCCTCTTGTTGTTTTGATGGCATCTCGTTGTTTTAATTTCGCATTTCCCTGGCAACATTTGACATGAAGTGTCTTCTCAGGTGCTCATTTGCCATCTGTGTGTGTGTCTTCTTCGCTGAGATGGCTCCGAAGGCTGTTTGTCCATTTTTAAATAAGGTTGTTGTTTTCCTATTGTTGAGTTCCGAGGGCTCTTCGTATGTGCTGAATACAGTTCTCTGTGCGATTTGTCTTTTGCAAATACTTTCTCCCAGGCGGTGGCTGGTCTTCCCGTTCTCTTGACAGTGTCTCTCTTGGGGCAAAAAACGTTTTGTGGGAATGAAATCCATTTTTCAGTACTTCCCTCCATGGATCGTGGCTTTTGTACTGTATCTAAAAATCATCACCAAACCAAAGTCATCGAAATTTTCTCCTTTGTTGTCTTATAAGAGTTATAGTTTTGGGTTTTACACTTAGGTCTACGTTCTATTTTGAGTTAATTTCTGTGAAGGGTGGAAGGTCTGGGTCCAGATTCATGGTTTTGGACGTGGATGTCCGGTTGTTTGAGCCACATTTGCTGAAGAGACTGTCTTTGCTCCTCTGTCAGAGATTGGTTGGCAGTGCTTATGTAGGTCTGTTTCCGGGCTGACCGTCCTGCTCCATTGATCTGTCTGTCTGTTATTTCACGAACACCACACTGTCTTGATTGCTGTAGCTTTTGAGTAAATCCTGAAGGCGGGTAGTGTCAGTCCTCCAACCAAGGTCTTCCCCTTCAGTCCCGTGCTGGCTGCCCTGGGTCTCCTGTCTCTCCGTAGATACTTCAGAACCAGTCTGTTGACGCCCACAGAGTATTGGAATTTCAGTGACTCCACAGATCAGCTTGGGGAGAAACGACACTTTGACTCTGTTGAGTCTCCCTGTCCATGAACATGGGACATCTCTCCATTTATTTAGTTCTTTGATTCCATTAGTGGGACTTTAGCCATTTTCCTCATATAGGTCTTGTACCTATTTTAGCAGATTTACACCTACCTATTTCATTTTGAGCGAGGTGCTAATATACACGGCATTGTGGACTTTTTTTTTAATTGAAGTATGCTCAGTTGCAGTGTGTCAATTTCCAGTGCACGGCATCACGTTTCAGTCATACACGTACATAAGTATATTTGTTGTCATGTTTTTGTGCATGATAGGTGTTTATAATTCCACATTCCACTGTCTTCTGCTGGTGTCCAGGAAAGGGACTGACTTGTGTGTGGTCACCTTGTACCATGTTGTGTGTGGTCACCTGCAGCCTTGTGCAGTAGCTCACTCTTCTCAGGCCAGGTCACTCCTGCAGCATTGGGTGCCCAGCTAGTGACCCCAGCTTGAGAGGGTTGTGGATGAGCCAGAGACCACAGGGCTGTTGCGGGTCTGCGGCTCTGAGGGACGGACACGGCTGGAGAGGACTAGGGGCCCCATGACCTGAGATCCCCGGTTGGAGGCCTTTCCCACAAGGTGGACATTGACTCTCAGAAGTGCTGGTGAGGGAATCCCTGTGTCTGTGGGAGGCTGGACTAGGCTGCCCCCGTTCTCCACCTTTCTCTGCCTGTGGAGTTCTTCGTAGCTATGACTCCGGAAACAAAGGAATATGCAGGAAACAGGCATTTTCTTGTTGCTTCCTCTGCCCAATGTGCATCATTCTTCTGTGCCGGTTTTCTCAGCAACGCTGCTCAAGTAAAACCTCTCTGTTTTCAAAGGAGACTTTTAGTGCTGGACTCTCTGTAGACCATCCTTAAAGGATACGCTCTCCGTGGCCAGAACAAAGGTGACAGGAGTTTGCCCAAAATAGCGAACACGCTAGAACCGAGACCCCGAAAGGCAGCAGGGGTCTGTGTCAGTCCCAGTTCCGATCCAGGCCTGCCGCCCCCGCAGGACCCTTGGCCTGCAGACGTCAACATTATCGTGATAATCTCTCCCCAAGTCAGTAGCCACAAAGGCCAGATGAGCAGGTGCCGAAAAGTCCCTCGGGGACCAAAACATGGTCACATGAACCGCCGTGCCCCTGCCGCTCTGCTTTTGTGTAAAAAGGCTTCTCCTGGCCCAAGAGGAATGGCCATCCTCTCTGCAGGGCCCAGTTGAAAGGGCCAGTCCTGGGTGACAGCCCGTGGCAGCTTGGAAGCTGCGTCCCCACGGCAGAGGCCATGAGCTCGCCGCCTGCGCCTTGTTGCCGGGGGTCATCCCCACCCAGGTGCCAGGGCAAATTACGCAGCAGGTGGACAGTCGTCCGGGTCTCCTTGGCCCCAGACAGGGTGACTCTCACACTGGCCTTGGGGCAGGTGTGTCTCTGGGTCGCCACTGTCCAGGCCGGTGGAATTAGGAGCAAAGGGCGTTGGCCTCGGCCGCACCTCACCCGGGCCGCGGGGATGTGCGGTTCACATGCCTCCCCTCCGTGTCTTCCAGCCTGCAACGTGTGGTACCTGAACTCCGTGGAGGTGGAGTCCCTCACCGGACACCAGGCCATTCAGAAGGCCCTGAGCATCACCCTGGTCCAGGAGCCGCCCCCCTTGTGCACGGTCGTGCACTTCAAGGTGTCGGCCCAGGGCATCATGCTGACGGACAACCAGAGGAAGTGCGTGTGCAGGGCGGCAGGGGCGGGCGTGGAAGGTGTCATTTTTGCAAATGCAAACATCTTTCAAGTCGTTTCTGAGAAAGACTCAGACTGTGATAGGAGCCACTCCCCTGCCCTTCAGTGTCACTGCTCCTGGCTGGAGGTCATCCCGTCCAGGCGAGCCTGTGATCTTTACGTCCACGTAACATCAGTGATTATGTAATAACATAGTAACACAAGGATGCTTGATGCTAACAGAAAGCATTCATTTCCTAGACGTGAGAGCGCGTCAGTACCGTCTGAACGCCCAGACGGCAGGCACCACCTCCGCCCCCGGGGCTTCCCTCTGAGCAGGGCTTCCGGCGGGACACCAGGGAGGGACACCGGGGAGCCTGGCCCGAGTGTGGGGGCGCGGACAGAATGGCGGCAGACGCGTTCCTCCCCTGGGCGGGGCCTCGGACCAGGGTCAGAGGCATTTCAGAGGAAGTTGCTCTTTGTTATGCAGATGGCCTTGCTGACCAGGGGGCCATGCCATCAGCCCTAAAGGTGGTGGCAGGAGCTTCATGGGGCAGTGGTGGGTTGGGGGGGGCCGGCAAGGAGCACGGCTTCTTTCTTCAGAGCATCTCTGTTGCTCCCAGCTGCATGCTCTTCCTGTGTCTCTGGCTTCCCTGTGTCCTGATAAATCTGCGGGGGCAGGCTGCGTCCACTGCACTCAGAGTCCTTCCTGTGGCTAGAGACGGGACTGAACTCACTGGCTGATATGGGCAGAGGGCCTGGGTCCCCGGTGACAGCCAGCCTCGGGGTCCCCAGATGCCTGGGCTCCGCCTGTGCCCTCCCTGACGCTGGCCCCTCCTCTCTTGCCTTCTCCTATGAGAGCACAGCCGCCAGCCTCTGGGGACACCACCATGCTGGACTGTGTCATGGAGCCTCATGACCCCAGGCCCATAGGAGCAGGGCAGGCTGTCAGGGAAATGGGGACCTGGGACCATGGACAGAGGGGTCCCCTGGGGAAACGGGGAGCCAGGACTGAGGACAGAGAGAGGGGTCCCCTGGGGGCTCCCCCGCAGCTGTGCGGGGCCCCTGTTAGCAGCACGTCCCTGGGATTTCCTGAGCACAGCCCTCGACAGTTTGGCCCCTGTCCTGGGGCTGCGGCTGGCTCTTCACATGCTGTTTCACAGGCCAGCATCCAGATTGGAGACCGGGGTGTTCCCCAGGGGTGAGGGCAGGCAGTCGGGCGTCACTCCCTGTGACCTGTCCCCCACACGCTCTGCAAAGAGCCCCTCACCCAGGCCCTGCCCACTTTCCTAGAGCGCCAGCTTCAGGTCTGCTCACTTCCAGTGGGTGAAAACGCAGAATACGCTTCTGCCCCGAATCTCCTCGTGGGGGCCCCAGTGCCTCACTGTCCCCGGGACACCCAGTGACGGGCTCGCCCGCCTGTCCCCCACAGGCTCTTCTTCCAAAGGCACTACCCCGTGAGCAGCGTGATCTTCTGCGTGCTGGACCCCCAGGACAGGAAGTAAGGAGTGTGTGTGTGCCAGCCCCGTGCCGCACCCGCCGGGCCAGGGGCCTGAACCTCACTCTCCCTTGCTCTCTGACTTGCCAGGTGGATCACAGATGGCCCCTCCTCAAGGTATGTCGCCAGCGGTCTCCACAGCCTCTTAGTGGATGGTTGCCTCTGAAGCTGAATTCTTTCCCAGATGCCCAAAGAGGAAATGACCCCATAACGCCAACGGGTTGGGGTCTGGCTTTAAACAGAAATGAAAGTGTTCGTAGACAGAAAGTGTCCACAAAGGGTTACCTTTTCTGCTTGCTCTTTGAGCAGTATGTACGTCCAGCCCATAAGATACAGTACAGAGAGCATGGGGCGGTTGGCACAGCATTTCCAGCCTGGCCGCGGGGCCTTGGACCCTCCAGAGCCGTCTGCATCATTCCCCCAAACATGACTGCCACGGCGTCCAACCTCGGGGGTCCCCTTCCAGGATTCCGATTTCACACTCCTCATTTGTCTGGGCATCTGATAAAGTGCCGGGCAGGTGGGGCGTGACCCCCCAGCTCTGGCCAACAGGGTGGACGGCACTCCCCGCTGCGTGGACGGGGCCGCCCCAAGGGGGCCACTTGGCACCATCGGCCAGTCCCTCCCTTGGCATGGAAGCCACTCGGCTTATACAAAAAGATTCCCCATTTCCCTGAGAAGGAGGAGAAGGACTTTTGCCAAGGATTTGGATTCAGATAATGGTAGTTACTGTGTTAAGTCAGGGCTTGAGAAACCCTGTTCAGATAAAGGCTTCAATTCTAAGGAAAATAGTTCGACCGTGCCGTTCTCTCAGTGTCCTCTCCTGTGTGTAGCCTGTAACTCAGGAGCACGCGGCCTGAGAAGGGGGCCCTGCTGTGTTTTCACCCCCCATCCGCTGGCCCGGGTGTGGGAGGAGTGTGGGCATCGGGCAGAGCCCACCGGCATCCACACCATCTCAGGACCAGAGCTGGGATGTTGTCACTCACGAGGTCTGTGAGGAGAGACCAGGTGGCCCCTTAGGAAGAGCCAGGTCCTCCCCTCCAAGACTCAGGTGAGGCGCTCAGGAGCCGTGCAGCGTCTGGAGGGCTCTGGCCAGGCCTGGGGTAGCCGCTGCAGTGCAAGTCCAAACCCTGTCCCTCGGGCTCCTCCCCTGTAACACCTGGGCTCAGCCCCACCCCCACAGGGTCTGGGAGGTGGAGGGAGGCGGGGCAGGTGGCTGGCGGGCTGGCGCCTGGGATGATGCAGTGGCCGGGAGGGGGAGCAGAGGCTGGCACCCGATGGGACGAGGCCCGCTGCTCGCTGACCCGCGTTCCTTTTGCAGGGTCTTCGGTTTCATGGCCTGGAAGCAGGGCAGCACCACGGACAACGTGTGCCACCTGTTCGCGGAGCATGACCCTTAGCAGCCCGCCAGCGCCATCGTCAACTTCGTGTCCAAGATCATGATCGGCTCCCCGAGGAAGATCTGAGCCTCGCACCGGAAGACCCCAGAGGGGCCGGCTGTGCCCCCGACCTCCCCAGCCCAGGAGGGAAGGGGCCCCTCCAACTTACACACCAGAACGAGCCACCCCACGGCCCAGTGGCCTTCCCGGAAAGACACGTTTCTGCCACCCAGGGCCCCAGCGGAGGAAGACGGGCGCCGGATGGGCTCCCAAAATTGCGTTCTTACATCTACGAGGGGAGGGGAGCCCAGCCCACTTGGCAGTGGCCCGAGTGGCCGCTGTGCCTCGGGGTAGCCGTCTCGGGGGGCTTCTGTCCAGCGGACACCCTGATGCCTCTGTCCTCTGGCGATCACCACGGAGAGGCTGATTGGTGGGCCTGAAAAGGGGTGCATGCCTAATGGAGGTTCGTGCAGGTCAGGCCCTCCGGATCACTGGGGCGTGAACAAGGGGTCGGCGTGATGGGCGGCGAGGCCAGGAGGTCCCTGGGTCCCCGTGGAGGGACTGCCTCTGCCTCCGCTCGCCCAGCTCTGAATGGCACGCTGGGCCATGAGGGGAACACCGTTTCCATAAAAGCTACGTTTTACTTCTGCCAAATTATTTATGGGAACAGTTTGCCAGTGCTGTGCAGTACTGGGGTCCAGTTACTGCCGCCTCCCCAGCTGGGTTCTCGGCGGAGCGTCTGCCCCGGGGCGGGTCACCGAGATTTGGAGGCTGTGGGTCCCCACTGGCGATGCTGTGGGCCGTGGCTGCTGCCCGCAGCCTTTCCGAATTCCTGACCACCCGCGCGTCCTTTCTGGGGAGGACGGTTCCAAGGGGTGGGACGCGCTTAGTTGTAGCCTCAGTCCCCACGCCGCACCGTCGTCTTGGGGTGGAGACTGCCCTGAGGACACTGCCCCGGGGACCTCTCGGTTGTCTTGTCCATGCCTGTTGGCTCCTGCCCGGGTCCTGCGTTCCGGCAGGAGGATGAGACCCGACGAGTCTCGGTCCTTCCAGGGAGCTCTGACTCAGCTCTGCTGCGTGTCCGCGGCCCGGATCAGGTGCGCTGTCTGCGCGGATGTGCGCACTGCAGTGCCGTGGTCCGTCCGCCCATCGGGTGGTGGTCCAAGGTCCCGCGGATGCCACGGAGCGAGAGACGGAGCTGGGCACCACCGTCTCCTTCCCCGTCACCTGGGCGCTCGCCCCCAGGCTCTCCCTCAAACAAGGGCCTCCCGGGCGCCTCCGCATCCCCAGTCAAGCACCAGCCCTCAGGTCACCAGGAATCACCGCAGCCAGCGGTCACCGCACAGGGCTTTGGAAATGTGCTTTGTGGACTGTTTCAAAGTGGGCAGAGACAGACTCGGCCGCGGCAGAGGTGGGATGGGCCGAACCGCAGTGGGCATCGAGCGTGTGCGCCTGCACGCGTGGGTGTGCGTGCCTGTGTGACTGTGTGCGCGCGAGTGTGTGAGAGCAGGCACTGAGTCCACTGTGTAGCTCCTATTAATGCACCAAACGCAAGTGCCTCATTTCTGTGCCAAATGTTTGCCTTGGTCTTCGTGGACCACCTTCCCTGCCACGTGGCTGCGTGGCCGGTAAGAAGATTGTACCGGCATCTTCGGAGGCCCGACGCCTTGGTCCTCAGCAGTGGCCTGTCTGGCATTTCCGTTTTCCATTCTCAGCAGGAATTCAGCCCAGGGGGCAGCAGTGTGCGCTGCCCCCAAGACCTGCCCCCCTCCCGAGATGCTCGAGCCCAAAGTCTGACCTAAGGGCCCCAGGCAGGTGCCTCGTCCTTCTGACAAAGCAGGAGCGGGGAGGATTGAGAAGCACGAACCCCGAGTCAGAGAGAGCTGGGCCTCCCTGGCCGAGCTTGTCCAGAGCATGCAAGCCACAGCATTTGCTTTATAGACTGACCAGCCGCTGAGACGCGTGCTCTCAGCACCCAAGGGTGTCGGAACGCTCCCCGCCAGCAAACGGCTCCCTCGGAGGTGACGGACCGAAGGGAGCCAATCCCTGGTTCCCGAGGAGCTGGTACGACAGTGTTACATATGCAGCCGCGAACTCTGCGCTCAGGCCTCGGGGAGCCCCACCCCGGGGCCCACGGGGAGGGAACGGCCCCCAGCATCCAGCCTCCAGGTGCCGGCGGGCACAGGGGCACTGTCCCAGGGCACGCACAAGGCCCGCGCCCCGCAAGTGTCATAGCCAGGGTCCCTTAACCCACCCATTGACCTGTGCTGTGTCCCTCCAATGTTAACCTGTAATCTCCTTGAGTCACACCGCACCTGAGGGCCCCCCACCCGCGCATCCTCTGTGTCTGACCTCACCGCGCCCCCTTATCTGCCCTGCCAAGTAGTGGGTGTTTCTACTTCCGCCTTGTAAAGAGTGTACCCAGTATGTAAATGAACGTTCCACGATAACCCTCTGTATAGCGCTCTGCTCTGCTCTTTAAATATCGCTTCTATTCAGAGTGTGATAAAGTTATAAACTTGGTAAGCCTCGGGGAGGCAGGTGCTTGTTTGTGGTGTCGGATGGAAGCTTCCGGAAGGGTGTCTTGGGGTGTGGACGTGTGTGTGCACGCCTGGGTGTGCCTGCGTGTGTGTTTATTTGGGAGTTTTATTTGGGACTGTTTATGGGTCAGTAAATTCAGTTATACATTCGTGTGTGTTTTGCCTCCAGGATTATAGTCTGAGATTTCTGCCCAGCGACTTCAGAAAATTGTATTTGTAGGTTTTAAGTAGTGAATGATAGTAACTGGTTTTGATCATGGGTTCTGCTATGTTTTAGGGTTTTTTTTTTTTCTTTTCTTTTCTTTTCTTTTCTTCTTCTTTTTTTTTTTTTTTTGCTGCTACATTTTTCATGTTGGTATAAAGCTCGCTGTTCCAATGGCTGTGGGAGAAAGGTCCCTGCTTAGACCAGTGTCTGATGGGACTTCCCAGATGTCTGCTGAGTTTGTTGGTGACCCAGAATAGGAAAAGCCTGGTGGGTTCACCTAATCTTTCAACGGATGCTGGTGACAGTCTCAGCCAGCTCTCCTGGGTTAGCAAGGTTCACCCCACAGCGAGGCGGGGGCCCACTGTGCTGGCTTTCTGCCCACTGGGGTCTGGAGCCGTCCTGAGCTTGACCTGCCTCCCCTGTTTGGTGAGGGCACGGGACCCTGCTGCCTGCCCTCCCTCTGTGTTCTGGAGCCTGGAGCTGCTCTGTCCCCGCAGGAGGCCAGGTGACCCCTGGGTGTGCCTGGACCTGGTCTGTGAGGGTGGGCAGTCACTGGGTGGCCCAGGCCCACCTGCCTCTCCTGGTGCAAGCTCTGCAACGGAGTGGGCGCCGTCCTCACCAGGTTCGGGCTGGGGGTGACCCTTCATATGGCTTAGAGCGGGCTGCTTCTGCTCCCACTCAGGAGAGAAACTGCCTGGCCCATGGCAGCCGTGGACAGATGGCAGCTGACCCCACCCGCAAACCTCAGGTCTCCACCCACACTGCATGACTGTGCTGGCATGGCCCTCTGGGCGCAGGCTCCGAGGACACTGTACTGGGGAGGGTGCCCTGCAGTGGTCCCCATGTCAATGCCAAGCATGGAAGGGAGGGCAGGTGGGGAAGGGGGGCTGAGTCTTGTCCACAGGAGGGTTCCACTGGGTCCTGGACCCTGGACCAGTGTCACAGCAGGGCTCTGGGCCTACTGTCTTTATGGGCACACTTTCAAGGACACAGTCTGGATTTGTCACAGTGGCTCCAGGCTGCACAGAGGACCATCGGAGACCCAGTGACCACGAGGCCTTGTGGAAGGACCCCTGCCTCGTGCCAGAGTGTCATGCTCCCTGTTCATCACTGAGCCATCCACCCGTGATGCCCCCGGCCCCGCCCACTCGGGTCTGGATCTCTCAGGGACGGCCGGTCGCTGGCGGGTAAACGTTGGGTTGGACCCTTTATCATGTTTTTTTGTCTGCTAGAGGTTTGTGTGTGGTCTCGTGTCCTGGGATGAGGGGCCCATGGACCTGGGGGTCACATTTCAGAGCAGGGGCGATGGAGCTGGGCTCAGAGCTGAACCGAAGTGTCCAGGTGGACCTGGGCTTCAAGGAAGGGACATTTCATGACGTATCTGAACACACTGGAGCCTCAGGGCTATTGAACAGATAACAAGAAAAATGATTCAAGAGCAAATGTCTTTAAAGTTCCCCAGGAATCAGAGGCCACGGTCCCAGCCTGGGCAGGGGCAGCAGTTCAGGTGGGGTGGACTGTCCCTTGTGGGGATTCTGCCAACTGACCGAGCCCCTGCAGCTTGTCCCCAAGGACCTAAGACACCAGGGTGGTGCTGGGGACTGCCACTCTCTCCCCTACCGAGACCCTGTCTGCCTCTCAGGCAGCCCCACAGGGGCCAGTGGGAGACACAGCCCCAAACTGTGGAAAGACCAGGGCAGCCGACCCGTGTGGGAGCACAGCCCACGGCTGCCTGGATCCTGGGGCTACACCTGCCCAGGGCAAGCCCTGTGGACACCTGACACTTAACTGGGACCCAGAGTCTTCTAACACAACAGCCAGATCCCCAGGATACAACAGAAAAGGACCTGCTGAACCAGGAGTCAGGGAGTTCACAGCCCAAATGAGAAAAGACGGGAGCTGAGGAAGCGGGTGCTGGGATTGCGTGGCCAGGGAGGGGGGGCGTTTAAAGCAACCGCAGAATCCATGCTTTAGTGAGCAAGTCTGAATGGAAAAGCAAAAACAGAACCCCAGCACAGTCACGAAGTCACGGAAAAACCGAAGTACGGAACTAAAATGCAGAAAACAAACTAAAAACCCACTGGGAACTCCGTAGCAGAGTGGAGATGCCGGATGAACAAATCCGTGACCTTGAGGACCGATGGATAAAATCCCTGATCTGAACAACAGAGGCTTAAAAAAAAGTGAGGGGACCTGGGGACAATCATGTGAGTCACTGAGTTCCAGGAGGTGGGGAGAAGGGAGGGTTGAGGAGTATCTGAAGAAATGGCCCCAAACTCTCCAAATTCAGCCAAAGACACAAACCTGTAGATTCAAGGAGCTGAGTGAACCCCAAACAGGGGAAACCTCAAAATCCATGCGAGATTCACCGGAATCAAACTTCTGACAAGTAGAGATGAAGGAAGAATCTGGGAAGTAGCCAGAAAGAAGCGATGGTTTCCATGCACTGAGTGAAGGTGGGTTTCTCACATCAAAACACAGAGGCCAGAAGGAAATGACACATTTTTCGAGGCTGAAAGTAAAAGAAATGCCAGCTGTGAGGTCTCTGTCCAGTGAAACCGCCGTCAGGAATGAAGGGGCCATAAGGGGCCATTCTCAGGTGAAGGGAACCTGCAAGAATCGTCTTCAGCTGGCCTGCTCTTAACAATCTGCCTAAAAGACGTTCTTCAAGCAGAAATGAAACGGTGACGGGGAAACCTGGAGGGTCAGGAAGGAAGGAGGAAGGAGGGGGTACAGTGGACGCTGCTTTTCCTGGCGGGGATTACAAATAAGGCATGGCTGGCGATGGCAGCAAGAATTCCAGCTCCAGCCAGCACTCAAGACTGGGACGTCTCAAAGTGAAGGAGGCAAAGGGACCTCAGTGGAGGTGGCACCTCCACACGTCAGCCCCAGTGCTGAAACCTGCTGACAAGGACAAATGGCATTTGTGTATGTTGTGAAATTCCACTAAATGATTGAATTAGCAATTCATCCCAGCTGGCCGTTCCAGGGCCTGTGTCCTCCCGGTGGCCCTGAGAAGCCGTCCCTGTGCACTGCCCCCCAGGGAGCCATCTCCTGTGAATTGGTCCCCTCCCCCTGCACTGTGACCTCCAATGGGACAGGAAGGCTGTGGCGGAACTGATGCCCGGGTCTCCCAGGACTTGTGCGGGAGGCGGTGGGTGAGCGCTCGCGGGCAGCCCCGCCCCCTGGTGGTCAGTGTGGCTTCACCGCAGCAGGCGGAACGCCGCGGACCCGGCGGAGCGGGAAATAGAGACAGCTGCCTTCATGCTGGAGCGTGGATGCTGCAGCCCAGCTGCGTTCACCTGCAAATCTCGGCTCGCGGGCGTAGTCACCCTGTGCCTTTGACAAGCTACGCGACCAGGCCAGTCTTCTCCTTTATCAGATGGGAACACTGCTTACGTGCTGTATCTTGAGGTCCTCTGTGCTCCCAGGAGCAGGCCGTGTGCGGGGCAGACACCGTATCCTCCTGGCTCTGCGGGAGCAGCCTCTGCCCCAGGAGAGGACTGTGCCCCAGGCTCAGAGGGCTGCTGCCCCGCCCGTATTTCTACCCCCTTGGCCACCAGTGGGCTCAGTCTGCTCTGCAGGGTACCCGTGAATGTGCTGTGCACAAATGTGTATGTGTGCGTGTGGGTGTGTGTGCATCTGAGGCCTTGCACCCTCAAACCCCTGCTGGGTAGTGACTATGTGGGTCCCCAGCGACAGGCACCACGAAGTGTAAGGGCCTCCTGCTCCTCAGCGGCCCGCAGGCTCACCAGGGACCCCAGGGGTTCCCTGCTACTGGGCTGGGGTTTGGCGGGGTGTCAGGAAGGTTCGCAGAGCCCGCACCTCGCAACGACCAGGGGGCTGCAAGGTGAAGCCACATTAGCTTCGCCTTAGAGAAAGTGGGCAGTGCCTTTGCAGAAGCGGGTTGGAAACTGCAAACTCACATCAGCTCCTGGGGTAGGCACGCTGCTGCCCTGCCCGCGGGCCCGTTCCTGTGATGCCGTCGCCAAGTGGGAGCGAAAGATCGTGGAAGGAAGGCTTGAGGGAGGAACACAAAATGGGAACTGTGGTTGTGCCAGAGTGGATTTCCTTTTTTCTCCCTTTTTTCGTAATTTTCAGAATTGGCCATGATGCTAAGATCTTTTATATGAAGGGAAATGTCTGCTGGTAGGTGCCTCGCGGCCGGGTCTGCGCAGGGACCGGGTGGCCAGCAGGGGGAGCGCGCCATCCGGGACTCCTAAGGGGCGGAGGAGGTGGGGGGAGGGAATCTCTGCGCAGGAGGCGGGGCCGGGGGCGGGGGTGAATGCGGGGAGGGGCGGGGGTCCTCAGACAGCCAGGAGGGGTGACCGTGGGGTGGGCGGGGTCTGCACAGGAGGCGGGGCCTAGAGGCAAGGGCAAGGGGGACACAGCGGAGAGGGGCGGGGTCCCGGCGCAGGAAGTGGGGCCTGGAGAGGGAGTCTGCGTGTTGGACACGGGGGTCGGTGGGGGAAAACCGCGGGGAGGGCGGGGGTCCGCAGACCGCCCTTGGGGCCTGGGGGCGGGGGTCTGTGCGTGGGATGCGAGTCAGGCGCGGAGGAAGCCGCCCCGCCCTGCAGGGTCTGTTGGCCCGGGCCAGGGGCTCCCGCAGGGTCCCCAGGGCTGGGGAGGTGGGATACGCTGGGGAGGGAGAGGTGTGTATCCGGGATAGAGGGGGCCCCAGGGGCTAGCCCGAACCCCGCGGGAACCCACCCGAGGCGGGGAGGGGGCAGGGTCCTCCGGGGGGGCGTCCTCGGGCCGGACACGTGGCAGTGCTTTGCATGACCGCCCGGTAAGGATACCACCCCGCGCGGTCCTGGGGGGCGCGGACCCCTCCTGCCGGGCTCCTCCCCAGCGCTGGGAAGAAGAGGGACCGGGGTTTAAGAAGAGAACTGTGAGGGAGCGCCCTGAGCGCGGGGGCCGCGTGGCTGTGACGCTGTAGGGCGCTCGCTGCGCCGGGAGACTTCCTCTTTGGCGGAGGTCGTTTGTTGGGACCCACAGCTGAGCTTTCTGGGCACAGAGGCCGGATGCGGGTTGAATGTCAAACAACCAGCAGACTTCCTGGCATTTCTGAGCATCGGGATGGAGGGGAAAAAGGAGGGGAGGGGGGAGGGGGAGGGCCCACCTGCCCTTTCAGAGCATCCAGGGTCGCAGGTTCCAGATGTCCTGAGACAGTGGCCTTTTCCACGCTAAGGACGGGCCACCATGGATTTGCAAGTTTTGTATCAGGCACCACCAAGTCCCCGAAAGGTTGAAACAAGCAGCCTTCCCACGGGTCTCAGAGCTGCGAGTCTGCGATCAGGGTGTCGGCAGGGCTGGTTTCTCCCCAGGCTTCCTCCCGAGGCTTGCGGAGGGCTGCCCTCTCTGTATGCATCTCTGCTGTCGCCCTTCTTATAAGGGTGCCAGCCCCACCCGTGCGATCTCACGTAACCTTAATCACCTCCTTAGAGGCCCTGTATCCAAGTACAGTCCCACTGGGGGCTCGGATTTCTCCCTATGAATTTAGGGGGCATCCAGCAGTGGGGTGCCTGCTGACCTGAGAAAAGCCCAGTGTCCTTGCAGTGGGAGGGAGGGGCTTCCGAGTGGAAGGAAGCTGGAGAGGTGGGACAGCCCAGAGCCCACCTGCAGAGCATGGGGACTCCCCAGGGCGTGGTACCCAATGGCTGGTAACCATCAGCTGGGGGCCCCAGGGTCTCTCTGGGGCCAGAGCACCGTGTGCACCTGCCAGGCAACGGCCAGAGGCAGCCTGTGCTGTGTCTTCACGTGGCTGCAGGAACCACCTCCTCACCATTGTCAACTGGAGCAGGGACCGTGGTTCCCCAGCAGCTTTTCAAGGACTTTGCCCAATGTCCTGAGGCCTTGTGGGAAACCAGGCCTCTCCTCCCTTCCTTTTTTGTAAACAAAGAAATTGCCAGCATGGAAACTGCATCTCCCTTGTTCTTCCTTCAAAGGGCGATGATAACCTGGGTCATCCATCATTTTTATTTCTGAAGGATGGACGTGCCTGCTCCACTGGCCCTGGAACTTTCCTCCCCCTCAGCCGTTGGCTCTGGCCTCTCCCGATGTTTATTTCAACCTCACGATTAAAGAAAAATGTTAAGTGTGCAACAGCTCTTTTCCAAATGCTGGAAAGATCTGGAACCAGGCAGTCCCTTGGGAGAAGCTTCAAAAAGGGGAAAAAAAAAAAACCCCACGTTTACAAATAACACACTTGGAAATAACAGATCATCTCGGTTTGGGACACATGCAACTTTCCTAGACTTTTTTTTTTTTTTTTAACGAGGATCTTCTGAAAATCAACAGAAAGAGGTCAACCGTAATAACAATTTCAGAATAACCATTAGAAACCAAACAAAGAAAAACATCTGGAGATGATAAATAGGAAGCTGTGACAATCTGTATAAGGGTCATTTCCTAAAAGTGACTGAGCAGGTACAGAAGTGCAACCGCAGAGCTCTCCCGTGTCCTCACAGGTGCCCAATTAACAGAATTTTAGTGCAGGATTTTAGAGGGAGATTTGTTGCCTGTTATGGCTGCATCGTTTCATTAAACTGCGACAGCCCAGGAAGACCGGGTGTTCTAGCCTTGCTGATAGGGAAGTGCAGGAATTCCCCCGGAATTGCAGGGGTGGTGGGTCTGAGACGGGAAGGGGGCAGGGCACAGCTATTCAAGGACCGCTACTGCAATTAACGTCAAACTGATGGAAGATTCAACCCCCAGGAGGCATTGGGGCTCAAGGTGGTGGGAGATTTGCCCTCTAGGAGACCTTGAGCTTCATTATACGCCCACTGTAATATATCAGCATGGTGAATAACACGCCCACAGGCACCATGGAGGACCCGAGGCTATCCACAGAAGGTCAAAGTGTGGGAAAAGGCCAACTTCCTGGGAATCCCAGCCCCTGCCCCAAGCTAGTTACACTGGTCCTTCTACTTCTTTGCATATGAAGCCACCAAGCCCATAAAAATGGGCAACACTGCCCCTCACGGCCTCTGTCTCTGTTTGGAGACGGCCGGCACTCTGTCTATGGAGTGTGCACCTACTTTTACTCTAACCTGAGCCCCCAACCCCCACACCTCATGGCCTTTCTCTTGCCTTTCGATGTATCTCTCTGAATAAATCTACCTTTACTCAATGGTGGCTCACTCCTGAGTTCTTTCCTGCACGAAGCCAAGGACCCACACTTGGCGGGGCATGTCCCAGGGGCTCCACCGAGACCAGGGACATGGCCCCCCTCACACCCCACGTCTGTTTTTCCTGCATCAGTTCCACAGCTCTTTGGAATCCGTCTCTCTTGGCTGCCAAGCAGGTGTCTCCCAGCTGTGCTGCTCTGGCGGGCCAGGCCTTACCAAGCAGGTCACATGCTGAGGGGGTACCTTTGGGCTCTGTGACTCATGAAAGGGGGCACTTGGGGGCTGGTGACGCTCCTCCCTGGGGACCTGGGAGGCGGGCTGTTGTGACGGGGAATATGTAAATGAGACACAGGCAAGGAGGCTGAGCCGTTTCCCACAGTCCACCACGCATCCCTCTGTCTCTTCTATCCCAGGGTATTAGCTTTTCCAGGGGAGAGGGCAAAGGAGCGGTAACTCAACCCTTCACCATCAAAGTGCCCACATGCACGTCCCCAGTCCAGCTGGGAAAGACTGCTCAGATGCCTTCAGTCTGACAAACCCAAGACAGACCCTGGTGGCCCTGTAACCAGAGCACCCCTCCGGAATTGCTGTGGGCGGGACGGCCCTCACGTGGTCAGACACCAGCATCCCCGTGGCAGCTCACTCAGGTCTCCTCCAAGCGGCCACTCCCTTGGGGAAACCTGTGTCTCAAGAAATGGCTTCGTGCTGATGGCTGTCGTGGAACCAAAGGGTGTGAGGTGCCGGGGGCAGAGCAGAGGACGCCAGGGATAGCGTGTCCTTAGGGTGTCCCCAGGTCCGTCAGCAGATGGGGGAAGGAGGGGTGGTGGGGGCACGGGGCCCTGAGCGATTTTCATTTCAGCGCTCAAGGAATGTGACCTCACAGGGTTGGGGATTTGGAGAAACACAATAACTGACGCCGGGGGGTTAGAAATAAGAAAGAAAGACGGACATCTTATCTTCTGTGTGCACAATTCTGACTCAGAAGCCTCAGCCTCATTGCGCCCCAGGGGACAATTTTTTGTGGGGAGAGAGCAGCCCTTGTAATCAAAGCCAATGGCATCAGAGCTGCAGCAAAAGCACAGGGCAGAGCACAGAAAGCTGTCTGCAACACGTCCCAGCGGGAGCTCTCCCGGGCTCCCCCCTCCGGCCTGCGGTTTTGCCCTCTTGCACCATCTGTCTCTCCGAGGCCTCTGCACCTCTCCCCAGCAACACTTACAGGCCGTTCGATCTTAGCAGCAGCCACTTTGCTTGGCCACAAATATACCTCGATGCTTTCAGAGTCCCATGAGAAAAGTGGCTGACCTGGGGGTTCCAGGGATGACTCACCCTGGGGTGTGGATAAGCACCGAGGACCAGTGAAATCACAGGGGTTGAGGAGAGCCACGGGGTGGGGGAGAAGAGGGAGGGACGGGAATGGAAGACAATGCCCACTGGTCCAGAAATACAAAACTTCTGAAAGTATGCATTAATAATGAACTTAAAATTTTTTTTTTAACTTTGGTTTTTAAATTTTTTTGAGGGGGTTGTTTTTGAGGGAGAAGTAATTAAGTTTATTTCTTTATTTTAATAGAGGCAGGGGGGATTGACCCAGGACCTCATGCATGCTAGGCCTGTGCCCAACCCACCTCGAATTTCTGAAATGCCAGCATATCTCCTGGTCTCCTTAGAAAAGGCTGGAAGGGGTGACTTCCCAAACACCATGAACAGGAACGTCTCGGGATCGTCTGCTGGGGGTGACGCGTCCCTCACCCGCCCACGGAACCTGACGCCGGGCTTGGAGACTGCTGCGAATTTAGCCCTGTGCTCACAGAATTGCCATCAGACAGAGTCCGCAGAGCGTGTCCTCCGTGACCTTGCCTTTGGCAGTTGTTCTGGGCAGAGTCTTGTCCACCCCTCCTCCAAGTTCATACGTCCAAGTCGTAACCTCCTGGACCTCAGCATGTGACTGTATTTGGAGGCAGGATCCTTAAAGAGGTAACTAAGGGGAAGTGGACCCTGAATCCCACGGGACTGGTGTCCTTGTAAGCACAGGAGCTCAGGATAGAAGGAGACCCTGTGAGGACGCGGGGAGGAGTCGGCATCTGCAGCCAAGGAGAGAGGCCGCGGGAGACACCGGCCCTGCCATGCCAGCACCTCTCGGACTGCAGCCTCCCAGGCACTAAGGCACACAGCCCTCTGTGGCGTTTCTTACAGCAGCCCAGCAAACTCACACAGCAACATAAGGTTGTTAAGAGCCCTTGGCGAGAGGTCTGCTTTTGAAAGCGAGTGCCCCTAAAACCCAGTCCCTCTGCCGAGTCTATGATTAAGCCCTCTGCCCAAACCTCACACCCTTTCTTTCCCTGAACCCATTCCCCAAAAGACTGAGGGGTATCAAAGAAAAGGGCGTGGAAACTACATACAGGGCCCTGGGACCCTGCCCTTTGATGTGAGAGGCTTCTGCTTCAGTTTTCCAGGCCCCCCCTGAGTCTCAAAAGGCTGCTCAGCAGTGAATGACTAGGAAGCGAGAAGATGCAGAAACAAGGAGTATTTGTTGGGAAGGAAACTGGTAACAATCCAGACTATAAACTGGCCACACAGCCGAGTCACCAAACTCCCAGTTCCCTGAAGATACAGATAAAGGTCTGGCCCACAGCCCCAAGGTGTTTTTGCAGGAAACAGACCCCCGACCAGAGGAAAACTGCTGGCAACAGGCACGTGCAGCCCGGACCACCTGAGGCCAGAAGGCTGGCTGGTGATGCTTGAGACTGGACCTCGGTGCCAACCTGAGAACTGCGCCCAAGATGATCACGCCCCCTCGGGCCCTCCTAACCCCTTCCCTGAACCCCGTCGGGAAGTCGGGGTGCCCCTCCCCGCTGGGCGTCTGCGGCACACGCTGCCTTTTCCTGCACCACAACCCGGGTCAGGAGACAGGCTTCCCTGCGCGCAGGCATGGTGATGCTTGGATGGGGCTGGGGGTGATGAGAGGTCACGGGGAATCAAGGGGATTCCTCGCCTCGTGGCTGTTTATACAGGTTGGAAGAGGAGGGAGGGGACCTATTCCTGGAGCTTGGCCCCACCTGCTCTCTCTCTCTTTCACCAAATAGGATATTCTTGGTACGTCTTTTGTACCCTCAGCTCCTCGTGAGGGGCCCAGTCTAGGTCCTGACCAGGCGTCTTGATGGTTCCAGGAAGTGGCCTCGATGTCGGTCCAGGGGCCTCTGTGTCTGGCGCTCACAGGCTCAGCAAGCTCTTCAGGGCTGGGGAGGGCCTCGGGTCAATCACGTCTGCACGAGTCCTGGGGTCATCGTGGCCACAGCCTCACTCGCCCAGTTGCCCGCCCAGGACTGGATGAGAGGACACAGCTTGCGGTGAGGCCGCCCCCAGGAACCTCCTGCAGGCTCCCCGCCTCCCCTGTGGGGCCTGCCACGCCCTGCCCCCCACCCCGGGCCATGAACATGGATGGATGGGAGTTCAGGTCTCAGCTCCTTCCTCGGGGACTCAGACCAGAGGACACCCGTGTCAGCAAGAATGCAATCTTGCTGGTTCAGGATCCCCTCTGCGTGGCCAAGATCTGGAACGTTCTGGAAAAAAGATGCCCATGCTGAGGGCTCTGGAAGGGCCAACACGAGAGGGGCCGAGTGGGGCAGGTAACTTGCAGGAGACGGTGGGGCAGGCAGGACTTTCAAGCAGGGACCACGGATCCAAAGGGCTCAGGGTTTCTGGGCAGGCACGTTATCCAGGCAAGTGCTGTGGAGGTGCTGGTGCAGGAACAGCCGAGTTTGGCATCCTCCCGGAACCCCCCTGAGAAACGCTGCCTCAGCCAGGCCACCTCCATCGTGGTCTCTTCGCCGGCGGGTTTCAAAGCTACGCTTTGCCTATTCCCAGGGGATGTAAATCTGTGACTTTAGAAGAGCACAAAGTATAAAAGACAGAGCAAATTTAAGGTGAAAAAACATAGAAAACACAAAGGCACCTCCTGCCACCGCTCGCACCCTGCCGAGGGTCCGAGTGGAGACCCAGCTGCACGGGAAAGAGGCGGACGGCTGGCCTGTGAGAATAAAGGGAAGAAATAAATGCTAAGAGAGGAACGAAAGCATTGTTGAAGTGAGAAGGCTTTAAAAATTGAGTCCCTGAAAAGAAGACTAAAACACACGATAAAAAGGAAGAAGTGTTTGAACAACAAATTAAAATAAGAATCAGCTATGCAAACAGGTCCACAGAAGAAGGAAATAGCGAAACAGAAAATGGGCCCAGGAAGACATCATGAAGGGGAACATCGACCAGGAGGCTGCGGAGAAGGGAAGACCCCCATGGGGGCTTGAAAAGGAGCTAAATGGGCAGAAAACAAGTATGAACGGAGGCGGGTGAACACGGACAGACCACGGGTCTGCGACTCTCTTCTTTCACAGTCAAAGAAAAACGGGGCAAAGAGGAAACCCAGCAGACTTGAAGGTTGGGACGGTGGGTGGTGGGAAGGCAGAAGGAGAGCCCTGAAAACCAGCATGAGCAGAGGCGTGGGATCTCCGGGACAAGGCAGGGTCATGAGGGCGTCAGCGTTTTGCAAACAGAGTAAATATATCCTCCAAGATCAGGAAACAAAAACAAACAAATTGGAAGGAAAAAAAACCCCCAGAGTTGAAAGCCAGCAAGTGTGGGTGGTGGGGCTGTCCTGGGCTTGTCCCTGAGCGGGGACGGCAGGGCGTGGGGCTCGGAGCAGGGCTGGACCTGCTGAACGAGGCTTGCCCGGGGCTCTCCTGGCCCCTGACACTCGGTGAGTGCCGGTGCTTGTCGGGGAGGGACATCTAGAGCAGAGGAACACTTTCCACCGTGTTGCTCTGTCCTCCGAGTCTGGGAGCAGTGACGGTGACGTCTCCGCATCAGCCTGCCCAGGCCGGCGGGCTCAGTTACTGGCTCAGGCTCCCGTCTAGGTGTTGCTGGAAAGGGCTTTCTCCACGTGATAGACATCGCCAATCAACTGAAGTTGACATAAAACAAATGACCCTTCGTAATGCGGGGGGCGGGGAGTGCTTCATCCATTCAGTTTGACAGGCAACAAGGAGAGGTGCACCCAGTGAAACTGAGGCAGCAGAGGGCGCCCCCAGAACAGGCTGAAGAGGACACGGGAGGAAACCCACAAGCTTTCCTGGGCAGCCACCGTCCCCCTCTGCCGCCCTCACTGTGGCTGCCCAGCCCCCGCTCCTTTCACCGCCCACTGAATGCAGCCGCACCCGCCTCCAGGGAGACAGCCAACAAGGAGATGTGCACCCAGTGAACCTCCAGTAGCAGATGGCGCCCTCAGGGAAGGCTGAGGGGAACAGGGCAAGAAATCCAAAGGCTTTCCTCGGCAGCCACCGCACCCCGCTTCCCCCCTCTATAGAGCCGCCCAGCCCCTGCCCCTTCCACTGCCTCCAGGGCGCACCGACTCCGCCTCTCAGGAGGAAGCCAACAATGAGATGTGCACCCAGGGATTCTGGTGTACCACAGGGTGTCCCCAGAGTAGGCTGAGGGAGACACGGGAGGAAATCCACTTGCTTGCCTGCGCAGACACCCCGCCCCCCACGGTACCGCCCTCTCTACAGCCGCCCCACCCACTCACTCGTCCCCGCCCCCTGGGGATACCTCGCTAGCATCCCGGTAGCCGGCCTACACCGGGAAGTGCACCCAGTGAACTTGGGGTAGCATAGGGCGCCCGCAGAGCAGGCTGAGGGTGACACTGGAGGAAATCCAAAGCTTAACTGCGCCGCCCCCGCCCCGCTACCGCACTCTCTGTAGCCGCCCAGCCCCCGTGCCATACACGGACCCTTGAGCACACCGAGCCCTCTTCCAGGGAGCCAGCCAACAAGGAGATATTCACCAAATGAACCTGGGGTAGCAGTGGGAGCCCCAAAGTAGGCTGAGTTGGACAAGGGAAGAAATCATCAGGGTTGCCTGGCCAGCCCCCATCCTTCGGTGCTGCCCTGTCTGCAAGCGCCACGCCCCCTCCCCAGACCCCGCCCCCTGGCAATACCGCGCCGGAATCCTGGGAGCCTGCTACACGGGGAAGTGTAGCATGTGAACCTGCAGAAGCAGGGGGCACCCGCAGATCAGGCTGAGGGGGACAAGTCTGGAAATACCCAGGCTTCCGTGCACAGCCCCCATCCATCCCTGCTGCCCTGTCTTCTACCGCCCCGACCCCTTCCCTGACCCCGCCATTGGACATACTGCACCAGCATCCCGGGAACCAGCCAACACGGGGAAGTTCACCCAGTGAATCTGGGGTAGCAGAGGGCACCTCCAGAGCAGGCTGAGGGAGAAACGGCAGGAATCCGAATCTTACTTGCGCTGACCCCGCCCCTCGCTGCCGCACTCTCTGCAGCCGCCCCTCCCCAGCCCCATAGAGGGACACCTGAGTGCACCGCGCCTGCCTCCAGGGAGCCAGCCAACAACGAGATGTGCACTCAGTGCACCTCAGGCAGCAGAGGGCGCCCTCAGAGCAGGCTGAAGGGGACACGGGAGGAAACCCAAAAGCTTTCCTGGGCAGCCTTCGCCCCCAGCTGGCGCCCTCTCAGTAACAGCCCCGTCCAAAGCATTTCACCGCCCTCTGAGCGCAGCCAACCCTCCCGCCGGGAGTCAGCCAACAAGGAGATATTCAGAAAATGAACCTGGGGTAGCACTGGGCGCCCCAGAGCAGGCTGAGTTGGACATTGAAAGAAATCATCACGGTTGCCTGGGAAGCCCCCATCCTTCGGTGCTGCCCTGTCTGCATCCGCCCTGCCCCCTCCCGCGAACCCGCCCCCTGGGCGAACCGCGCTGGCATCCAGATAGCCAGCCAATACGGGGAATTGTATCCAGTGATCCTGGGGCAGCAGTGGGCGCCCCCACAGCAGGCTGAGGGGAACAGCGTAACAAATATACAGGCTTCCGTTTGCATACCCCATCATTCGCTGATGCCATGTGTGCAAGCGCCACGCCCCCTCCCTGGACCCCGCCCCCTGGCAATACCGCGCCGGAATCCCGGGAGCCGGATACACGGGGAAGTGTAGCATGTGAACCTGCAGAAGCAGGGGGCACCCGCAGATCAGGCTGAGGGGGACAAGTCTGGAAATACCCAGGCTTCTGTGGGCAGCCCCCACCCATCCCTGCTGCCCTGTCTTCTGCCGCCCCGCCCCCTTCCACGACCCCGCCCATTGGCCATACTGCGCCGGCATCCCGGGAGCCAGCCAACACGAGGAAGTTCACCCAGTGAATCTGTGGTAGCAGAGGTCACCACTAGAGCAGGTTGAGGGAGACACGGAAGAAATCCGAATCTTACCTGCGCTGACCCCGCCCCTCGCTGCCGCACTCTCTGCAGCCACCCCTCCCCCGCCCCATAGACGGACACCTGAGTGCACCGCACCTTCCTCCAGGGAGCCAGCGAATAAGGATATGTGCAGAGAACCTCAGGCAGCAGAGGGCGCCCTCAGAGCAGGCTGAAGGGGACACGGGAGGAAACCCAAAGACTTTCCTGGGCAGCCTTCGCCCCCAGCTGGCGCCCTCTCAGTAACAGCCCTGTCCAAAGCATTTCACCGCCCCCTGAGCGCAGCCGACCCTCCTGCCGGGAGCCAGCCAACAAGGAAATGTTCACAAAACGAACCTGTGGTAGCACTGGGCGCCCTAGAGCAGGCTGAGTAGGACAAGTGAAGAAACCATCAGGGTTGCCTGGGAAGCCCCTATCCTTCTGTGCTACCCTGTCTGCATCCGCCCTGCCCCCTCCCAAGAACCCGCCCCCTGGGCAAACCGTGCCAGCATGCTGGTAGCCAGCCAATACCGGGAAGTGTACACAGTGAACCTGGGGTAGCAGTGGGAGCCCCTACAGTATGCTGAGGGGGACAGTGGAAGAAATATACAGGCTTCCGTTGGCATCCCCCATCCTTCGCTGATGCCATGTCTGCAAGCGCCACGCCCCCTCACCGGACCCCGCCCCCTGGCAATACCGCGCCGGAATCCTGGGAGCCAGATACACGGGGAAGTGTACCACGTGAATCTGCGGTAGCAGAGGGCACCCGCAGAGCAGGCTGAGGGGGACAAGTTTGGAAATACGCAGGCTTCCGTGGGCAGCCCCCATTCATCCCTGCTGCCCTGTCTTCTGCCGCCCCGCCCCCTTCCCCGACCCGGCCCATTGGCCATACTGCTCCAGCATCCCGGGATCCAGCCAACACGGGGAAGTTCACCCAGTGAATCTGGCGTAGCAGAGGGCGCCTCCAGAGCAGGCTGACGGAGACACAGGGGGAATCCGAATCTTACTTGCGCTGAACCTGCCCATCGCTGCCGCCCTCTCTGCAGCCGCCCCTCCCCCACGCCATAGACGGACACAAGAGGGCACCCCGCCTGCCTCCAGGGAGCCAGCCAAATAGGAGATGTGCACCCAGTGAACCTTAGGTAGCAGAGAGTGCCCTCAGAGCAGGCTGAAGGGGACACGGGAGGAAACCCAAAGGCTTTCCTGGTTAGTCTTCGCCCCCAGCTGGGGCCGTCTCTGTAACAGCCCCGTCCAAAGCATGTCACCGCCCTCTGAGCGCAGCCGACCCTCCTGCCCGGAGCCAGCTAACAAGGAGATATTCACCAAATGAACCTGGGGTAGCACTGGACGTCCCAGAGCAGGCTGAGTTGGTCAAGGGAAGAAACCATCAGGGTTGCCTAGGAAGCCCCCATCCTTCGGTGCTGCCCTGTCTGCATCCGCCCTGCCCCCTCCCGCGTACCCGCCCCCTGGGCGAATCACGCTAGCATCCTGGTTACAGGTCATTATGGGGAATTGTACCCAGTGAATCGGGGGTAGCAGAGGGCGCCCGCAAAGCAGGCTGAGGGGGACAGTGGAAGAAATATACAGGCTTCCGATTGCATCCCCCATCCTTCGCTGATGCCCTGTCTGCAACCGCCCCGCGCCCTCCCCGGACCCCGCCCCCTGGCAATAAGGCGCCGTAATCCCAGGAGCCGGCTACACGGGGAAGTGTAGCACGTGAACCTGCGGTAGCAGAGGGCACCCGGAGAGCAGGCTGAGGGGGACAAATTTGTAAATACGCAGGATTCCGTGGGCAGCCCCCATCCATCCCTGCTGCCATGTCTACTGCCGCCTTGCCCCCTTCCCCGACCCCGCCCATTGGCCATACTGCACCAGCATCCCGGGAGCCAGCCAACACGGGGAACTTCACCCAGTGAATCTGGTGTAGCAGAGGGCGCCTCCAGAGCAGGCTGAGGGAGACACGGCAGGAATCCGAATCTTACCTGCGCTGACCCCGCCCCTCGCTGCCGCACTCTCTGCAGCCTCCCCGCCCTCGCTAGCGCCACCGCCCTTCAGGGCACAGCGCCCGCCTAGAGGGAGCCAGCCAGCACTTGGATGTGCAGCCAGTGAACCTGGGGTATCAGACGCAGACCCCAGGTCAGGCCAAGGGTGACATGGGAGCAAAGATTCAGGTTTAGTGGTTAGCCCCGCCTTTCCACTGCAGCCCCTGATGGAACCTCGGCAGCCTCCCATGACTTGGCTGACAAGGAGACTTCAATCCCGCAAACCCGGGGTTGCAGAGGCCGTCCCAAGGGCAGGAGAGGGGGAGATCGGAGGAAAATTGCCAACTCGCCAGTGCAGCCCCCTTAGCTGCAGTGCCTCCGCACCCTCCACCGCTATCCTCTTTGACTGAGAGCACCACGCCCGCTCCCAAGAGCAGGCTGATTAAAGGGTTTGAGTCTGGCGAACGTGGGTGAGCGGAGGTCGCCCCCAGGCCAGTCCGTTGAGGACATGGGAGAAAAACCTCTGGCTCTCAAGGGGCACCCCAGTCCCCTCACGCTGTCCCTGACACCGTCCCCTGGCGGCACTCCGCCTCTATTGTGTCTGTCTGTCTGTCTGCCTGCTTGCCTGACAGTCTATCTATCTATTATAGGAGGGGAGAGGATAGTCTTTGTCTGCGTGTTTCTGTGTGTCTATCTAATGGACGAGGAGGAGGCTAGAATGTCGGTCTATCTCTCTGCCTACCTATATCTCTGTCAATCTATCTATGCAAAGAAGGAGGCAGAGGAGGCAAGTGTGTTTCTCTATCTGCATAATTGAGGAGGAGAAGGAGGGTAGTGTGTGTGTGTGTGTATGTATGTGTGTGTGTGTGTGTGTGTGTCTGTCCATGACTATACTTTCTATCTAATGGAGGAGGAGGTGGAGGAAGCTAGCGTGACTTTCTGTCTGTCTGTCTGCAGATGCATCTAATGAAGTAGGAGGACGCTAGTGAGTTCGTCTGTCTGTCTATTGGAGGAGTTGAGTGTGTCTGTCTCTCAGTCTGTCTAATTGTTTCTTTATCTACTAGAGGAGGAGGCTAGTGTGCCTATCTATTTAAGCTATTGTAGTAGGAGGTGGAGGGTAGTCTGTCTGTCGCTATTATCTATCTACCTATCTACCTACCTATCAAGTGGAGGCATACGAGCAGGGTAGTGTGTCTTTTCATCTATCTGTGTGTTGGAGGAGGAAGTTAGCGTGTCTATCTACTTACCTACCTTATTGAGGAGGAACAGGAGGCTGGTGTGTGTGTGTATCTGTCTGACAATCTATCTAATGGAGGAGGAGATCAGTGTGTCGATCTACCTACCTAATTGAGGAGTAGAAAGAGGCTTCTCTGTGTGAGTGTGTGTGTGTGTGTTTGTGTGTGTGAGTCTGTCTTTCTATCTATGTATGGGTGTACCTACATAATATAGGAGGGCGAGGAGTTTAGTATAACTATTTGTTAATAAACGAATGAAGAGACTAGTGTGTCTGCCTCTCTATTTATATGTGTGTCTCTCTGTGTATTGGAGGAAGCCTCCCAGGACTCGACTGACCTGAAGGGATGTCAAATGCCACCCTGAAGCAGTAGAAGGACCCCAGAGAGCAGGCTGAGGGGGACTCGGGAGGAAATCCTCAGGTTTTCCTGGGAGGCCCAGTCCTTCGCTGCTGCCCGGTCTGCAGCTGTCCTGCCCCCTGGGCATAGCACGCCATCATCCCTGGAGCAGGCAACCACAGGGAAGGGCACCCAGTGAACCTGGGGTAGCAGATGGCGCCCGCAGAGAAGGCTGAGGGGAACAGGGGAAGAAATTCAAAGTCTTTCCTGGGCAGCCACCGCACCCCGCTGCCACCCTCCGTGTAGCCGTCCAGCCCCTGCCCCTTCCACTGCCTCGAGGGCGCACCGAGCCCACCTCTAGGGAGGAAGACAACAAGGAGATGTGCACCCAGTGAATCTGGTGTAGCAGAGGGCGTCCCCAGAGAAGGCTGAGGGGGACATGGGAGGAAATCCACAGGCTTGCCTGCGCAGACCTCCCCCCCACCGCCCTCTCTGCAACCGCCCCACCCACTCCCCCGCTCCCTGGGCATAACTCGCTAGCATCCTGGGAGACTGCCAACATCGGGAAGTGCACCCAGTGAACCTGGGGTAGCAGAGGGCGCCGCCAGACCAGGCTGAGGGTGACAGTGGAGGAAATCCAAAGCTTACCTGTGCAGCCTCCGTCCCCCGCTGCCGCACTCTCTATAGCCGCCCCGCCCCCGCGCCATAGAAGGACCCTGAGCGCACCGCGCCTTCCTCTGGGGAGCCAGCCATCAAGGAGATGTGCACCCACTGAACCTCAGGCTGCATATGGCGCCCACAGAGCAGGCTGAAGGGGAAACGGGAGGAAACCCACAGGCTTTCCTGGGCAGCCTTGGCCCCCAGCTGGCGCCCTCTCTCTAACAGCCCCGTCCCAAGCATTTCACCGCCCACTGAGCGCAACCGCACCCGCTTACAGGGAGCCAGCCACCAAGGAGATGTTCACCAAGTGAACCTGGGGTAGCAGTGGGCGCCCCAGAGCAGGCTGACGTGCACAAGGCTAGAAACCCACAGGCATGCCTGGGCTGCCCCTATCCATCGCTGCTGCCCTGTCTGCAGACGCCCCGCCCCCTCCCCCGACCCCGCCCCCTGGCCTTACCGCGCCAGTATCCTAGGAGCCAGCCAACACGGGGAATTGCACCCAGTGAAGCTGGGGTAGCAGAGGGCGCCCCCGGAACAGGCTGAGGGGGACAGTGGAAGAAATGCACAGGCTTCCGTGGGCAGCCCCCATCCTTTGCTGCTGCCCTGTCTGCAGACGCCCCGCCCCCTCCCCGACCCCGCCCCCTGTGAATACCACGCCGGCATCTCAGGAGCCGGCCAACACGGTGAAGGGCACCCCGTGAACCTGGGGTAGAAGAGGGCGCCCATGGAGCAGACTGAGGGGAACACAGGAGGAATCCAAAGCTTACCTGCGCAGCCCCCCCCTCGCTGCCTCATTCTCTGCAGACACCCCGCCTCCGCCCCACAGAAGGACCCCTGAGCGCACCGTGCCCGCCTCCAGGGAGCCAGAAAATAAGGTGATGTGCACCCACTGAACTTCAGGCAGCAGAGGGCGCTCTCAGTGCAGGTTGAAGGGGACACGGGAGGAAACCCACAGGATTCCCTGGGCAGTCCCGCCCCCCGATGCCGCACTCTCTGCAGCCTCCCCGCCTTCGCTAACGCCACCACCCTTGAGGGCACAGCGCCCGCCTAGAGGGAGCCAGCCAGCACTTGGATGTGCAGAAGGTGAACCTGGGGTATCAAACGCAGAACCCAGGTCAGGCCAAGGGGGACATGGGAGCAAAGATTCAGGTTTAGTGGTTAGCCCCGCCTTTCCACTGCAGCCCCTGACAGAAACTCTGAACCACGAAACCATCACGACACTCTTACTCTCTATGCTTATTCCTGAAAAAGTGAGCTCTCTACTGGAGTAAAGATGGTTCCCGTCAGAGATGTATGGCTCCCTGTCCCAAGGTCCAGAAGAAGAGAAAAGGAAAGATTCCTGGTTCCGACGGTTCCATTTTGTCACCTTAGAGATCTAGTTCTCCGTGTGGCTGTGGTGGAATCTGCAATATCTTGCCTCAGAGTTCCCTTTTTTTGGCTTACTAGGGGAGCCGCATTAGCTGAGGTCGCCGCGCTCTGGCTCTTGTCAGGATCCCGGTGCTGAGGCAGCCCCTTCCCCCCACCCCCACTCCTTGTTATTTTGATCGTGCAAACTGGGTGCCAGCTGCGTGAACCGTGCACCTGGCGGCCAGGATTGCCCCGCCCCCACGCGATGTGTCCCCAGTCCCTCGGCGTCCCTCACTGCTACCAGCTAGCTCCAGGAAGGGTGCGAGCTGGCTTCCACTGCCGTCCTTCCTCCTTCCTGTCCAGGCGGGCCCTCCTTTGACGCTAGTGGGCCCGAAACCTTCTCTCCTGCGCTGCATACAATGAAGAAATTCCTCAGCGTTTCCAGCCGCTAGAGGGCGCTCTTCTCCTCTCTTTGGTCCCCTTCAGCGCTTACAGTGGAAATGTAGGAGGTGGGAAGGGCTTGGGGGTTCTCCGTATCTAGGGGCTCCGGATCCAGCAGATTCAACTAACTGTGGGTTGAAAATAATCGGGAAAAAAACAAAAAGTTTCAGAAAGCGACACTTGAATTTGCCACACACCGGCAACTGCTTACATAGCATTCACGTTGCCTTCCATACCACGCGTCATCTAGAGATGACTTAAAATACACAGGAGGACACAGCGAAAGAGAATGTGACAATCAACGTATGCGTATGTTCATTTAGAACTGAAAAATTGTGCCCTACATTGGAATTCGACACAACATTGTGAAATGACTATCACTTGGAGAAAAAAAAAATGTTTGTATGTAAAAAGTAAAGTACACGGGAGGATGCTTGTAATTCCACATAAGTCCTATGTCATTGTATACAAGAGGCGTCAGCATCATGGATGTTGGAATCCGTGGGGAGTCCTGGAACCAGTGCCCCATGGTTACCAAGGGATGGCTGGAAGCCCAGGCTCCTTATCCTAGCCTGTCATGTCCCCACGTGGTCTGAATCCTGCCTGTACCACACTCCCCTGGTCACTCTCCTCCAGCCCTGCCTCCAGACTGCCCTCTTCGTCTGGAACAGCCCAAGCTCACTGCACTTCATGTCTGAACTCTAGAAATACCAGTTACTTTCTGAGCACGGCTCTGTTTCAAAAACACGGGCTGCATTGCCACTAGAGAAGGCAGGATGGAGGTTCCTTAAAAAACTAAAAATAGACTTACCTTATGATCCAGCCTTCCCATGCCTGGGGATACGTCAGGAGAAAACTCTAATTCAAAAATTCACATGCACCTCAATGCTCACAGCAGCCCTATTTGTAATAGCCAGGACATGGAACCAACACAAACGTCCATCGCCTGGTGACTTGAGAAAGAAGCAGTGGTTATTTATAAAGCGGAATACTATACAGCCATGAAATCGATAAAACGATGCCATTTGCAGCAACACGGATGGACACAGAGCTAGTCATTCTGAGTGAAGTAAGCCAGAAGAGAGAAAAATGCTATATGATACCACTTCCATGCAGAATCTAAAAAAAAAAAAAAAGGCACAAATGAACTTAACGACAAAAGAGGAAGAGACCCACAGACATAGAGAAAAAAACTTATGGTTACCCGGGAGGGAAGGGGGTGGGAAGGGGTAAATCTGGGAATTGGAAAAATACCCCTCTTGGGGAGGGATGGAAATGGTAGCTATCATGAGTGTGGTGATGGTTTTCTGGGTGTAGACATCTATGGAAATTCACCAAATACTACATGAGAGAAGTGTCTAATTTACGGAACAGAAATCGTACCACAATAAAAGTGTTTAAAAAAAAAAAAAGAGATGGGCTGCGTTGTGTCCTCTGTTTGCATGTGTCTTCAGGGAGGCCTCAAGGGGGCGGTGCTGGCCTTCCTGCCAACAGGATGACATGAAGCCCGAACAACCCATCGATGGGAAGAAGAAAAGAGCCACGGTCACATGTGGACCCCAAACTTAGACAGGGTGCACGGGTGATATTTGTCGACAATCCAGCGAGGTTCCGGAAAGAGCTAGAGGCTGGGGCAGCAAACCGGGAGTGGCACTAAGGAGCATCGTGGCACAGAGGCTGGACTGGGGGCCCGCAGGCTCCTCCCAGGAGGAGCTTCAGGGTTTGGGAGGTGGCTAACGTGCCTGCTTCGTGTCACCAGCAAGTGAAGCCACCTGTGGAAAATCAGCTGGAATCCTGAGCCAGGTCAGTCCTGGGTGATGCGGTAAAGGCTCCTAGCAGAGGGAGCGCCAGACGGTCAGTGAACCAAGCAACAGGCTGCTGAGATTCCGGCCTGTGTTTATCGTGCTTTCCGTGTCTCACTGCATTTCAGTGTCACCCGGAGGAATTGGGGCGGTGTTTGGAGGCTGATGGCCTCTCGGTTCCTCATCAGCCTCCAAGCCCCCAAGCCCTCTCTGGGCAGATCTCGGGCGAGCGCCTTCCCTTGTTCAAACAAAAGCCTTCCCACCCTCGCCTGTGGTGAGCTTTTGTTTGTTTAATTGATGGGAATGAGGATACCTTACAGCCCCCTCAGGCCCTTCCTTAGGGCTTCTGCCCTTACACCCCGGCAAGGGCCCCCCACCCCCACCCCACAGCTGCCCTGGGTCCTGCACTACACAGGGTCCCTCTGGCCCTGACGCTCCCTCTGGACAAGCCCTACACGGGGTGGAGTCCGCCAGGCCAAGGGGACACGCCAATTGGCTCACTCCGGGCTCTGGAATCCCAGGACCCCGAATGCCCAGCCCCAGCAGCCCCTGACCCACTTCTGGTGTCCGCACCGGCTCTCCCCGGAGTTGAGCTTCCCAGAACTCACAGAGAGGCCAACGGGCAGCTGTAGGCATGGAGGGTATGGACAGAGCCTGGATGTGAGGTCCGAGTGTCCCCCTGTGCACATCCAAGGCCCCTTGGGGCAAGGGATGGACCCAGCATTGGGAAGAAAAGGGTCAGGCTAGTGGTCCGAGACTGGGAATCGGCTCTCCCCACACTGTCACTTTCTTGGCGGGACTCCCCTGAGTCTGGGAATTGTAAAGTTGAGCCTGGCCTTCCCCCTTCTAATAAATGTGTATTTGTAAAGGCAGGAGTTTAGAACCTACTGCACTTAAAATGTTTACATATATTAAGGATGGGAACTCCCAGGGATTCTCTGGCCCTGCACTTCCAAAGGTCCAGAGCAGTTATGTTTGCTCTGTTGAGACTGCAAGAGGAAAAGACCACCTCCAGAGAGAAGGGGCTCCTGATTCAGGCCCCGAAGGGAGGAGCTTCTGAGCGGATGAAACAATGGACACTGAGACCCTCGAGTGCATGTTGGTTTCGAATGACGTCAAAGGTGTGTGTGACGGGTGTGTGTGTGTGTGTGCGCACACGCGTGCACCTGGGGACGTGTGTGGTACGTGAGAGTGACTTCACGTGTGTGTGCGCGCCTGAGGACGTGTGTGGTTGTGTGTATGTTGTGGGTGTGTGTGGGGTGCATGAGTCCAAGTGTGTGTGAGCGTGGGGATGTATGTGGAGCAGAGTCAGTGTGTCCGCACGTGCGTTTGTGTGTACGTGCATGCGTTCGTTTTAAGAATAGTAGAAGTTGTCCTTTAGAAGGCTAAAGTAGTAAAAGTTGTATTGTGTCCCTCACTGTACAATTCAAAATGAAAATAATCTTCAACCACCAAGAGGTACCCGGCGCTAGCGATTGGCTGAGCCGGACCAGCGCCCCTGGGCGAGGCCAGCCCACACGCAGCGGACGCGGGTCCCGCCCACACGCAGCGGCCGCGGGTCCAGCCCCGCTGGTGCGCATGCGCGCAGTCCCAAGAGGACAGAGTCTGCGCACACCACCACCCGGCCTCCGACTCACGCTGCGGCTCCCTCCCGTGTCCGCGGAGGCTTGTCGGCTCGGCGAGACAGCAAGAGCTGCGGCCGGCAGGGGGCTGTGCGGACCCAAGGCGGCTGCGGTGGCGCCGGCCTGTGGAAAATGCCACCAGGCGGCGCTTCGGTTCGTTGCTCAAGTGACGGCCGTTCCCCACCCCCCCCACCCCTGAACCCCCTGCGACCGCCGGGGAAGAACCGGCCCGCGCAGTGAGTACCGCACCGAGACGCTTCGGCGGGAACGAGGCCGACGGCCGGCTGTGCCGGTTGCGCCCCTGAGGTGAGTGCGGGCTGCGGCGGCGGCGGCGGCGGCGGCGGCGGCGGCGGCGGCGGGGCGAGGGAAGGACGGGGGTTGCGGCGGCTGCCACGCCGGGTCCCCGCGGCGGAGGGAGGCCGCGCGGGCCTCTGCGGGGCGGGGAGGGCTGGCGCCATCAGTGTTTAGTCTCAGCCATTCTGATGTCTATTTTTGTGCCCTTTGCTATGTCCAATCCTATATGAATTTCTGTTTTTATCTGATCGCATGGGACTAGCCCAGTGGTTCTCCAATTGGCTGGACATTCAAATTGCTTTAAAACTTTTTAAAAACATAGGGGCCTGCAGCCTTCCCCAGACAAGTTAATTCAGAATTTCTGAAGGTGGGGCTGAGGCATTAGTATTTTCTTAAGCTCCCTGTGTGATTATAGTGAGTCCAACAATCACTCCCAACTCTAATAAAACGTTCTGACATTTTATAAAACTTGCCGATTGAGAACCTCAGCATGTGTTTCAAATGAGTTCAGAGGAGAGAGTTTCCAGTGT